>NW_010324366.1:0-38481 GCF_000700745.2 Antrostomus carolinensis
ATTCTGTGATTCTGTGATTCTTTCCTTTTAGCACTGAAGGGGCTGCCGTTGGAGCACACCGAATTGCAGAGGGTGGTGCAAAAGCTGAAGTTTCTTTCAAATAAAAAAGGCCCCAACCCTCTCCAGTGTAAGCAGAGCTTTGGCAAGTATGACCTGCTGTTTGGTCAAGTTTTATTCTCATTTACATGAATTCCAGCAAATTTAGACCTACTGTAAAAGAGTCCTACTTTCAAGCGTATAACAAATGAGTAATGAATAAAAGTCTCTCATTATTACCTATTTTTGGTTCAAAATCCAAATTCCCCGGGACTTGTGCACCAAAGTCTGTAGTGCCCAGTGTTCACAAAGATGCAAATCCAAGACTCTGGTTTTTGGTTTTGTTTTAAATAAGGTGAGTTTCACATGCTTCAGTTTTGTAATGAGAGTTTTTGTACTGTCCTAATTAATACAGTGTGCCTGTCCTGGACCTTTGAAGTAAGTGGGAGTTCTGCCACCAATTTAAATAGGAGAAGGATTTGAGCCAATTTGAACAGAAGTTTTCACTTATCTTAGTGCCTAATCTTCTTTTTAAAGGGATGTGGGAGTATCAGCACCTCCTACGTAACGCTCAGCAGCGTGCAGAAGTAGACTAGTCTGGTCATTTATGAAGGCCCATTTAAAACCAGTAGGATTACTCAGGTGAGTGACAAGGCTTTCAGAACAGATTTTAGGGAAGTTAATTCAGGGTGCAAAATGACATTTAACCCATCTGCATGAGTATTACCAGTTGAAGCAGGCCACAAAATCATTTAGAAATTGTCAGATTAATAAATCCCCATATTTTTCTTGCTTTTGAGTTGTTAGGGTTCACATTTTCAAGGGTGGGTTTTATTAAGCATCAGAGATAGTAGCTCCATTTCTTTGTTAAATTTGAGCTGATATTCTCCAATAAGCAGAGCAGATCTTTTAAGAGAAATGCCTGTTATGAATCTCATTATAAAATCATAATATTTGACAATAGTAGGTCTGTGGAAGTCCATATGTATCTTCGCAGTGCTTTGTCTCTGCAGAGACATGGTTGCCTAGACCTCTTCTGCTGTCTCCCTGAATTGCAATGTATGGCTCCAGAGTGGCCGAGGAAACTGGCAGACTCTGACTGTTGACTTAGGAGGGTATTGCAGAAACTAAGGGAAATTTGCTGTAAGGTTTCTGCACTTCGCTGGAATACTTCAAGTATCTGTAAATTGAAGAAGGTGGAAAACTGATGTTCCCTTCATACCTTGTCTCTTTTTCTTCCCTGGGTGCAGAAGGAGCCCATAAATACTTATCTCCTCTAGTCTGTCCCATGGTCTTTTTAGATTAACCCTGATTTTTCCCAAACTGATGTGTTGGAGTTTGTGTACTACAAGCATATCTCTTCAGTCTCCATACAAGGCACCTAACTAAAGCCTTGCAGACAGCAGCATTAAAAACTTGGCATATTGTTTTAGCTTTATGGAAAGACTTTGTCCTCTATTCTAAAAGGCATGTTACATCACATAATTGACAAAGTTTCATTTATTTTTAATTTAAAGAGAAGAGTCTTTTTCCCTTTGATTTTCATTTTCAGACTGGTAAGAATAAAGTAGCCATGACTGTAGGTACTGCTGTGTGAGGACAGAACTGGGGGAAAAAACCCAACATTTCATCTGGTGCGTCTCTGGCTGCCACTTAAAATAGGTCTGTGTTTAAAAAAAATGACAATATAGTATTTATGACACATAGTATTTATGTGTTTTTAAATAAAATTTAAAAGACTATTTTATACATTATTTGAAACAAGTACAGTGAGATTTTTTTGCCTAAAGTTTTTGTTTTGCTGTGTTACATAGAGGCCAGCTGGTTTGCTAGCTTGAGTGACCTCACATTCCTTAAATGTACTCATAAATCAAGCCAAGGCCATGCATTAGAAGCACAGCTCTGACATCAATTCAAAGGAGGGAAAATTTGATACACTGTGGGAGAAGTACATAGCTGGACACCTAAGGCCAGATTTTTCAGTTCTTACTCACATTTAGCAAACCAGTATCATACTGAGAGTCTGATGGAAGACGTGGAAGTCAACTGGACCCTACGGTAGTTAAGGTGAACACAGGTTGAAAAAGCATTCCATGAAGAACTGATAACTATTTTCAGCAGTGCAAATAAGCTAATTAAAAAAATGATAGTGAGATGATTATTTAATACTTAATTACTTGAAAGCATCATTCTTGTGAATGTCTCTAACGAAGTAAGTTTGGCAACATTTGCAATGAGTTATAATGGAACATTTTGGTATGATTTAGTGAGAAGGATGTAAAGCGTTAGGTTTGCATTAATAGGTTAGCATGTCATTATATTTTTGGAAAGTAGTGATGTTTCTGGGTCACATAAGGATTTTGGTCTCTTCAAATATTTCATTATGAGAACTCAAGAAGTGAAGAGCAAAACTGGCTTGATTTTAGAAGCATAAAGACAATGATGATTAGAAACATGAAAGTAAAGAACATTAGCTTTTTAAATTCCTCTGCTTTTTACAACTTCTTGGGTCCCTAAGAGATTAATAGTAGTTAACTTAATATCCACTTTAAATATGATAATTTATTCTTATTTATAAAAAACCTGCTATACAAAACCTGAAACAAACTACAAAATAACATTTCCAAGACTTAAAGGCATTGTATTGCTGTCTGCTTATCCCTGCGCTTGCTGAATGATGCCTGTTTGCACACAGCCACTCATCTCTTGACATGGTATGAATGAAGGCAGACTCAGGATTAGCAGCACCATGTCTGCGAAGACTCTGTGGTGGGTTCTGTATGACTTTTGTTAGGGAGCACAAAATAAGAACTTACAGAGACAGCTCTGGACCAGAAATGTCTCTTCATCAATTAGGACAGTATAAATAGATTTGGTGTAACTTGGGAGAGAGGGAAGGACTGTGTAAATTCTTGATGTTCCTACTGGCCACAGTAGGTAGGATTTGGTGATAGATGAGTGTATTTTGGTACATGGCTTCATCAGCTTGTACACGAAGCTGTACAGTCATTGCTGAATGCTCCCTGTGATGCTCCCTGTCCCATTTGCAGTGTGTGGTTATCCAACTATATCTTGGATTTTTGCATAATGCTCACACCCTGATTATCTCTAAGATTTTACTCTTGGTTATATCTACCTTTAAGGTATAAGGTATTAGAATGGTTTTTAACCATAAACTTGTTATGTGGATGCCTATCCACAGGGACTAACTACAAGGTTATAACAGCAAAGTAGCACTGAAATCTGGTTGTAGGAACTTCATGTCAATTCTGATTGACCTTAAGTTGAAAGAGTAGATATGAGGGCCTTAACTGAACAGCAGTGGCAGGAGTGCACAAGAATATCGATAAAATACATCATATTCTTTTGTGAATGGATGCAAGTTAATAGCTTTCAAAGCTGAAGTGCTTCTACTTTAAAGAGTTACTGAAGCATTTTCAATGGCAAAATTTGGGAATATTTCAGTGGGATTTGGCTGGCAAAATTGAAGCACTTGCAGTTCAAAACAAACCAATGTATTTTAAACCCTCTGATTAAAGAGATAAAGTATATGGGAATGTTGTTCACAAACAGGGGTTGTTCAAAAAGGTTAACTTAAGGCTAGCTTTCATCTGTTCCTCTCTCAGTGGGGAAGGATGTGGGTAGAAGGTGGTTCAGAGACAATGTTTAGCTTGGATGTTCTGAATTATTCCTTGAGTAAGCTTTTATCTCTTTCCTAGTTATGAGTAACTGAAGAAGGTTAGCTTCCTGGTGCTTGGAGTACCTTTCAAATACACTCCTCGTTATTCTCGATTCCTGACTGATTTCTCCAGAAGAATAAAAGTCTCCACCTCTTGCAGTTAAAAACACAGTAACAACAAAATGGAAATCTTTCTATTTAAAAAAATTGTTTGGCCTGTATCAAGATGATATCCTTTTTCTGTACTTACTAAACACTCTCAGCTGTCCTTATCAAATGCCTTTTATACAGTCACTCTCCAAGTAATTGTTTCATATACAAAACAGAACATAGCTAAGTGTACTCTAAACAGTTATATATGTTATCTCTTCCTTCAACAGATAGGATAAACCCTGCAATAGGGTTTGTAGCAGTAGGTAAAATGCCCTTTCAGATGGATTGTATGTTGGAAGATAAAACATACTAGCAAAAAAATAAGACAAATTATTAACACTAATACTTAAATAAGTTATTGTTGAGAAAATGAAGTTTCTGGTACAGATGCTGAGCCAAATAATTCTTCAACATAGTGTCAATGTATGAATAAAGATACTGTGATAGGAACTGTATCATGGGTTAAGACCTGGCTGCATTTACTGTCCCAAAAATTTACTATCTTGGACCAGTCCACACTACAGTGGGGAAACTGGTTTAAAATATGTAGCACCACGTATTTCTTTCTGCCTTTGCACCTCAACTGTTTGCACTTTAACTTGTGCCATTGCAGATGCTTGTGAGTCCATGTAAATTGCAGCCAGGAACAGTCTTCATTGAGTGGCTTCACTACCAAAAGCTTACATGGTGTAAAACTTTAACATATCTTGAAGATTTAAAAACAACAACAACAACAAAAACCCCCAGGATATGGATAAGGAAATAGAGGGAATGCATAAAGAAAAATTATAGTAGTCAGCCTTCATTACACCTGTCTGAGCATGTTGGTTTGGAGCAGTAGTGTAGTTTTGAAGAAAGTCTCCCAGGTTGTTTTTACTTAGCATATGTCAGCTTGGTTTGAAGAATGGTTTTGGTTTGTGTTGAACTATATTCCTCTGGAGGAAGATAAAACAGAAGCTCCTTTACAGAAACACACCAGAGGTGCTCTGAGCACTGATGGAAATACAAGGATGTAAACCAGTGGTTGGTCCCTTGAAACAAATGTGGACTACATGCAAGATTCAGTACAGAGGACGAGGCTGAATCTAGTCAACAGTAAACGCTGAGCCCCGAATAATATAGATGTAGGTGCCCCAGTATCAACTTGTATGATCTCCTGCTCTCCCTCTGTTGCACCAGATTGCTTGCTAATGTAGACATACTTATAATAGGCAGATATCTTAATACACCAGCTGCCCAGCAGTCAAGATATCCTTTGTAGACATCAAGGCAAGGAAGGAGCCTTGACAGAAGATTTGCAGGACAGTGAGGTAGCCTTAACTAATATAATTTAGTTAATTTATCTTGATAGAACGCTCGAGAGGAAAATACTATCACCCCATTAGACGTGAAGGGAACTGGTCTAAGAGATGCTATGGCTTAACCAATTTGACATTGGCAGTCTGGAATTAGAGCTAGGAGTTCTGAGTGCCCAGCTCTCTACTTATTCTTCATTTTCTTACCACCTTTCCTAAATGCTGGGTATCGACCTTCTCTATTTATTTGCAACCGAGTTCTTAAATGGATTTTAAAGTACTGTAAATAGATTAGCCATGTGCATGTAAGACATCACTTCTCTCACTTCTTTTAGCCACTTTCTTCCGAGTTTTTGTTTCTGCCCATGCCACAATTTTTCACACCTTGTTTAGACTTTTGTTTACTGTAATACTACTGTTTCAAGTTTCCTACCTCCTTAAGACCACAAAGCACTTCAAGAAAGGATTTCCATGTATTATATTTTGTTCTGAAAGCCTTATCTCAGACAGACATATTTGGCATTTTCTTTTTTTTTCTATATATATAAAAAAATTATTTTTCAAAACCATTATATATGCAACATTCTGCTTCCATAGCCTGGGTTAAGATCTTTTTCTGAAACTGTAGACAATAAAGCATTTTTCCTAAGAAAAGTTAACAATGTGATAAATACTGATGCAGTGTTTCAGCACACTTAATTATTTCTTTTTTCATTGTTTATCATCATTTTGTCAAGTTTCCATATCATTCCCCACAATACTTTGTGCTAGTTTTTTTTTTTTTCTTTGAAAATTCCTTTCCTCTGAACTTACCATGAACTTCTCTGTAAAATATGGCCATAAACCACCACTGACACAACAAAACAAAATCCTCTATTCAGGAATAAAAGAACACCCCATCTCCCTCTCATCCCACACTAAAAAAAAAAAAAAAAAAAAAAGGAGAAAAAAGAAAGAATTTGTATAGAAAAAATAATTTTCGATTGCAGGTGTGAAGCAGAACATGAAAGATGAGTAGAAAACTGAAATAATCAGTCGTGAGGATGTGGTTTAAGCCATGTGCAGAGTTTGTGCTTCATTCCATTTGTTCTCATTGTACTGATGGCTATTTAGTGGGTAATGCCAGAATTGTTGGGATTAGACTTGGTGTGACTGAGAGGGAGGAGGAGGGGGATTGTGTTTCTTGAGATGCTCTGTGGGAGGAAAAGGATTATGTATGTGCCTTATGTAATGAGGAAGAGGCTGAAGAACTTGCCTGTCTACGAGGAGGAGGTGGGAGGATTAGCTTTTGATGTAAAGGTGAGGGAACAGCCCTGGTCCTGATCCCTGGAAAAGGAAATACGTTATCTGTGTTGTATATTAGAGGAGGGGTTTTTGCTTGGATTTTTTTTTTCCGAGGTGGAAAACAGATGGATTATGGGAGAGGCAGGAAGGCAGGGGATGCTGTAGGGAGGCTGGATGGTGCCAGTCCATTAGGTGAAGGTTTACAGCAGAGACCTGTGAGAGGGATGGAGTTGTGACTCGAGCTATCTGGAACACTAATCTCTGAGGATGGGATGTCGTCGTGGTTCTCCAGAGGAGCAGGGAGGGGGTAGGGAAGTCCCGAAGTCTCAGTTTAGGCGAGGTCTGGCTCCCGCAGCGATGCCCTGTGATGAGGGATGGCCGGCCGGCGGTGTGGGTGGGGAGAAGAGG
Source organism: Antrostomus carolinensis (assembly GCF_000700745.2). Taxonomy (NCBI): domain Eukaryota; kingdom Metazoa; phylum Chordata; class Aves; order Caprimulgiformes; family Caprimulgidae; genus Antrostomus; species Antrostomus carolinensis. The sequence goes on from NW_010324366.1 coordinate 6,856, forward strand.
TTTCTCCCGGAGGCTCTGCACGCCCTGCCCCTTCCCGGGCTCTGCACACAAGGCTGCTGGGCCCTCTGCGCTGCTCCATCAAGGCAATTTGCTGCCCTTTGAGGGGAAGATGGAGAAGGGGGACTGAGGGACTGAGCGATGGGGATTCAGGAAGGAAAGGTCATCGGTGTGACCTGCCCCATGATCTGAGACAAGGTCCCGGGCCCCTGCACGCTGTTGTCTGTGCTTTCACCTTGCTGGAACAAGGCATGGGGGGATGGTTTTGGGCCAGGGCAAGCAGCCCTTACACCAGCAGGGCTCAGAGACAGCTCAGGAGTTACCACAGCGTTGTGCCGTTGGGCGTTCAGAGCTGCTTTGTTACGTGGCGCTGATGCAGCCCTGACAGCTGGGCCTGTGCTTGTCAAGGAGGCAGGATGAGGGCAAGGACACCAGCAGCCCGTGGTTTGCAGCGGTTGATGATGTGCCCGTGGCAGCAGCCACTGTCCCAGCCAATATCTGGGACTCATTTGTGGGACAGCAGCAACCAGAGATGTCCCGAGAGACATCTTAGGTGAGTCTGTCCTGTGTAGGGGGAGGAAGGAGCATCGAGTGAGCCATGTTGTGCCGACACACAGTCTCCCTGGCCCACGTTTGCCAGTCAAGGTGTAGCCAGTGATGCTGGTACTCGGGCTGCAAATGTCTACTCCAGCTTCCCTCTAACAGCCTGTGCCTGTGGGCTTTTGTCCTCCCACCCTGGGGCTTCTGCTGGTTGGAAGAGCTGTTTTGGGGAACACCGGGGGTGTCCCTTGTACCGCTCCGCAGCCTTGGAGCCTCAAAATCACTGCATGGTGGCAGTGAATGTCCTTCCCCTGCTGATGGCGGCTTCCTTGTCTCACCCCGGGAAATCCAGTCTCAAGAAAACATGAGAAGAGTCTTGGGAAGCAGCATGAGGAGACTGGGTAGGATTTTGGGTTTTAACTCTGCCACTGCTTCACCAGCCAACAAAAAGCCTGTCGTTGAGAAGTACAAGGAAGGGCTGAAGCACATCCATCCATCCCAGCAGACAAATTCTGAATTAAGGCTCCACAGTCAATGAGGATTCTGGCTTTGGAAACTCAGGCAGGGGCAGTTTTTTGGAAGTGACTGAGTTGCCACGGTTTAAAAGATTTTCAGGGGCAATTGCAGCAGCCTGAGAGCATCCATACAGAAGGTTGTGGCTCAGCTGGCACACGGTAGCCAATTACACTGTGGTAAGTTTGCCTCACCATCATGTCTGCAAATGCTTCATAGATACATTTATCCTGAACATATTAATGTTCATTCGCTGTAATGCTGAGTTTAGACTTCGTACAGGCAAGTGAAGAAGGGCAAGATAGTCTGAAAAACTACCCCAGGAACTAAGTAACAATAAAGCAGAGCCTTGGTGCTTTTATATTCTCTTTGTTTTTGCTACTTAGACTATAATAACACCTAATTAGGAAATTAATCTGTTTCACGGTGCTTTTTACTCACAAATTTCAAAATACTTTATCAAAGAGGTAAGTTACTGTTATTCCTATTTTATGGGTGGGGAAATGACGACAGAGGTGGTTAAGGTCACTCATCCAAACAAGGATCAAGCTGGAATAATACATGTGTATGTTTTTACTCCAGGTCCAGTATGTTACCCATGGAATCGTGATACTGTTTTCATAAACCTGAAATTATGAAGAGTTCTGAGGAAAGGATTAGGTTCAGAATTTTCTGATAGTTTAAGGGGTTCAGAGCTGAACCTTAGGATCTCCAAGAGTCAGTGCTGACTTGCAAATTCACAAGGGAGGAGATGATTAATAGGCCTATCACCTTTGTCAAGTCCACCCTGTTTGTATCCCTTGCATCTGTAAACACCTGAGGGACCATATGCAATGTGTGGTTGAACAGTTTCTCCCTTTCTCTTGCACTTCACCCTGCTTTCAGCATGAGAAAAGGCGAAAAGGGATCTCAGGTTAGGCACAGGTGAGGCTCACACCCACTTCCTGACTTGGTCTAGATTATTTAGAAAATCTCCACAAGACTCTATCTTGGTGTTTGTGGAAGCCAAACAAAGCTCTAAGAGACGTGTACCTTATCAAATGAAGTGTTTTCAGTGCTTTCAAGTGGCTTGATTTTTGTGTTTGGACCCAGGTTTGGAAATATTTTTGTTTTCTGTGTAAAACCAGCAATGGTTGACAGGTTGTGGAAGATACTTATTTAGAGACTGGGAGAATTTACCCCATTGACTTTGTGAAGCAGCAATGATATTTTCTTTAAAATTTCTTTAAAATAAGTGGAATTATTTCTGGAGAGCAATCAAAAATAAATCAGACTTTATTGCATCATTTACGTAACTCAGAGAAAATGCCGTAAATAGTTGAGTCCAAGGTGAGGTCAGCGATGGAACAAAGAGATGACAAATCCCACCACACACCTTTTAATGCCTGTGGATTTACAGTAGCTTTTGTTTTCCTGTGCCATTGTATTTTTCCAGCATGATCATTTCTCTTTCTTCACCCGCTATTGAAAAAAATAATAAAAATTACAAAAGGTTTCAATATACAGCAGTTAATTACTATATTACAAGCTCTAATTAAATTCTTGGAGGCTCTGCACAGTATGATGTCCATGCCAAGAGGGACATGTCCCATTCTTAAGTGAATACATGTTCTTGTCAAGTTAACTTAACTGCATTTTACTCACATGAAATATTCCTCATCTCTTGCTTCTTGACACACGTGACTGATAAATGTTTTAAAGGCACATTTAACATTGATATTTTTGTCATATGAAATGACAATGGCTTTAATAATTCCCAGATTTTATTTTATAGAAAGTGACACATTATGTGACGGCAGACTCCCCGGACTATAATGTAAGCCACACACTGGTAGGAATATATATTGCATCAAAACTTGGTCTTTATGTGATTCAAACCTAGACTTCTCCTGTTTCAGCCACATGTGAGTAGTTAAACCTAAAGAGTATTAATATTACAACATGTCTTACAAATACCATGGCCATTCAGAATAGTCAGAGTTCAGGTTCCTCTATCAGCTATTCACTTTTCTTTGAGACATTTTATGAAGAGGGATTTTTTTTTCTTACTTTATTGGTAATCAAGTCATCTGAGAAGGGAGATACGGTAGAAAGGTAGCCAGATTTTTATCAAGTCATGTGCAGATTTAAATGAAGTGTTACGTAGGATTTTATTAATTCTTCTACACTTTTAATCACAAATCTGTCAGGATCATAGGTAAATTTTTTTGTCCAGATTTTTAGACAAATGTTTAAGTCCTTGTTGTATATGTGGACGAGTCTGTCCCCAACAGCTTTACTCTTGAGAGAACTTTTGTATTCACAAACCAATAATTTTGTTTTCACATTGAAGTAGATGGGAACGATCATTCTGCTTGACCTCAGAGTTCCATTAGATCAGATGTCTCCAGGAATTACGTGTGTGTGTGTGTAGCTTAATGACAGGGAAATTCAGCTGAATGAGCTTTGTGTTGGCCTCATTATTCATTCGATATTAAGCCTTTATATTATACCATGTCAACACTTATTCTGCCTTTGGCCCTGGTTCAGCTTAGTACTTAAACACCTGGCTAACTTTTAAGGACTTTGGTAAGCACTTATTCAAATGTTTAAAGCTAGGCACTTGCTGAATGTGGGCCTGTTTATGTCACAATTAAATGCTAATGCCATATTTAACAAGTATGTTATATTGGCAGCAAGCAGGTGGACTCTCATGTATGGTAGCTACATCTATATCATAATATGCATCTTCATTTGGAAACACTACAAAGTACTGCAGAGCAGCAGCCAAATATTGAGTCTTGATGATGGCCATGATAAGCAGGAAGAAATAGGTCCTGCGGTTAGAATAGTGTGTCCCAGGCTTGGTTAAAAAATGTAGTCATGTGCTTTGATACTTCAGTTTGACTTTTTACATGAATTGTAAGTAAGCTTTGGACTTAAATTGCTGTTGAAAGCTGCCAGAAATTGCTTTGTTCAGTTTATGATGGTTCATAGTGCTGACCAAAGCATCAGTGAGAACCGTGCACAATGGTTTGAGGGTTTATTTATTTATTTTACTAAGTCTGACTTTTCCTGTACTGTTAGCTGTGCATTATTTTGGGTTTGTTGGGGTTTTTTTTTCCAATTTTCCTATATGAGTCAGTTCGAAAGAGACAAGTTCTGCCTCTGAAGTTAATATTGATGAGAATGTCAATGTGTAAATTGCCTTCCAAGCTGATGACACGATGCCAAATAGGCTTACCTTACTACTGTGAGTAAAAAAGTGGCAATTTTGTCGTGAGCAAGTGAAGCAGATTTTGGCCTTTTTTTATGTATGCAGTATTTATGCAGTGAAATGTCCTTGTAGATGAGGAAAAGCTATCACAGACACCTCTTAAGAGCCAGCGAGAATTTAGCTAAGGGCAGGGGACTTGAGTCTATAGCTTTGCATGGACAAATGTTTTAAGGAATTGGATGTGGGGTTTGGGGTTTTGTTGGGGTTTTTTTTAGTTTTTGCCTTTTTTGTATCTTAGGCAAGAATTTTGGATAAATTAATTGCTCTCTTTTGCTGGTCAGCTTCACTTCTTGGTTTTCATAGAACATAAAAAGCCTACATCATTTCCGTTTCTGTTTCTCTTGGGTCAAGCTAAAAGCTAGTCAAGTCGAGAGGGTTACAGTGATTTAGGTGCCGCTGTGTTGATTTGTGAATATTGAAGTGTTGGCCCGTTGTACTTTTCAATAACCTTTTAAAAAACCTCTCTGTTCTTGTCTTTTTCTGAATCAGAATGAAAAAGGAAGCTTTCAGGAATTTTCACTTTAAAAAAAAAAAAAAAAAAAAAGCCCACCCTCCCAGAAGTCAAATCTAACCTTGAGAGAAAGACACCACTTCAGAGTAGCTCATAGCCCAGAGGTTAATGCACTCTCACAAGACAAGACATGTGGAATCATGGTTCAGGGCTCTTATCTGAAACAGGGGTTTGAACTTGCAGCTGGAGTGTCCGTCCTGCTGGCTTCTAGGGGTGTTTTTGGGGTAGGTTTTTTTATTTTTCTATTTTCTTCAACTCTTTTATTCTAGGCTTGACAATTTTACTGTTGAAACTAACCAGTTTCCATTAAAAAAAAATAATTAAATTAAATTAAATTAAATTTTTTCAGTGAAAAGGCATTTAATTGAAGAAGTCAGAGTAAGTAGCATTGCTGGGTAAATTCTGGTTAGCCCACCCAATACAGCGCTGAGATGGGAGATGGAAAAGTTGTAGCAACGGAACAAGTAAATCATTTCAGCTTGTGAGGAACAGACTCTTATCCCTATTGGGAATCCCTTGAGCTCCAGTAGAAGGGGAAGAGATCTGCACTAGCAAAGTGCCTTGCAGGGCTGTCATCTGCAAATTGAATTTTTGCTGTAGGGAAGAATCAGCACGAGAAACAAGTAACTGGCAACCTTTGATTTGGTTATTTCATGTTACACTTCCATAGATCTTTCTGTTACTGATTTTATTTGGAAGAAAGTACTTTCCCTGGTTTTCCATTTCAAATGGTATGTAACTTCGCTGCAAATGTGGTATTGTTTCCTAGTCATGTAATTCATAGTTTTTTCCTTCCTTAAAATGGGAGTTACTTGCCCTAGCAGAATGAATTGCCCCTGTCAGAACCAGAGATCCACGGTCTGCGTTTTGTTGTACCAAAGCATAAAAGAGATCAGTTCCCTTTGCTCAGAGTCATCTGTGATGAAGAACTGTCCCACAGAGCAAGGTGAGATGGCTTGGGGGGTTTCAGTGCTTATTTTTTTCAGGAACAATCTGCAGCAGTTTTGCTTCTTCCATCAGTCAGAGCACAGTGAAAGGGGGGGAGGGATTTCCACTGACTTCTGTACTCCTCGTATCAAATGCTCTGTCCTGTGCTGTTGTCCTTCACAGGAGATGGTAGTCCTGACTTACAGCTCTATGTTGTGAGTAGTAAAGGTGTTTCTCTACCGTTAGTTTGTGCAGAGTCTCATGTGGTGAGGCCCTGGTTCTGGTTGAGGACTCGTAAGTAGTAATGAAATACAAATGATGTCCAGGAGTAGCGATTTACCCTCCTGTTATAATACCTGTGAAATTGCTGGAGCAAACTGGGAGCTTTGGCATAGCTGCCTTAAGTTATGACAGACTAAATCAGAAGCTTTTCCTTTCCTTTTTCATTTATCTTTTCCTTTCCCCCTTCACTTTCAATATTTCTTTGTTGAAATAAATTATTGCCACACTCAGCCTTTTTGAGTGTGGGTTTTTGAAACCATTGTTTCTTTTTACAAGGGGAGCATTTTACATGAGGTCCCTATTCAAAGTGAATATATATGATAAGACAAATTGTTTCAACACTTGCTTGCGAGGCCAATAAAAAAGAGATGCTGTAGTGCAAATTACCCTTGCAAATGCTCTCTAAAAAGCTAATAACATTTTTTCCCCCCAAAGGATAGTTCCCAGCCATAAGGAGAGTTTCTCTTTCATGTTCATTTGCCACACAGATTTATAAAGTGATCCCAAATCCTTGCATAGGCTGTGAGGGATTGCGGCTTTGAACTGCTGAATTGGAAAAGCTATTAATGGAAGAGGAAAAGTTTTCAATTTCAGTCAGATTGGGTCAGGATGGTATAAACTCAGCCCTCCAAGTTTTGGTGTAAGATGGGAGGCTGTTTCTTCTTTGTTGATAATTTTCATAGTAAGATTCACAAGGTCTTCTGTTTAAATGCATGAAATGAGATGATAAGAATGTAAAGAAAAATCATTAGCATATTCACTGCTTTATTTTATTTTATTTTCAAGTAAAAGCAGTCATTTTAATTTGCTTTCTGTGGAACATGGTATAATTGGAAACTTTTCAAAACCAGAACTATTAGGCAAGTGGTCAAAATCTTCAGAGAAAAGGCCCAACTGTTCTGCACTGGAGCTCGTCCTCCACGCAGGCCTGCGGGCAGCGCCAGGGATGGTCGTTTCCCTGTCGGCTTTGTGTGCTGGCACGTGATATTTTCCCTTTCTCTAAAATCCAGGGCAGCGTGAAGAGGCAGCCCTGCCATTCTCACTCATGTTTAGTCCCGTAGTGATTGGGAGTGGGAGGCTGGCTGCCTAACCCCCAAGATCAGTAAACTGTGTTCCCAACACTGCAAAAACCCTGGAATTCTTCCACCCAGGGATGGTTTCCAGCTACGCACGCTTTTCCTTTTTAATCGGACCTGTGGTGGCTCAGTGATTGTAAAGGACTTGGAAAATCGGAACTTGGCCAAATTACTTCTCCTTCATGCCATTTTGACAGAAGGCTTTCACAAAAATTAAACAGTAAATAACTCCTGTGAAATTGCATCTTGTATTTACTGCTCGTAGTGATGGTGGGATAAGCGATAAGCTGAAAGCCAAGCAAGCTGAATCTGTCTGTTTATGCAGAGAACGGCTTCCACCAACTTTTCCCACAGCGCTGCTCTACGTGCCCCAGCTAGATTGGGAGGGGGGGGATTGTGTCCCTAAATAGGGTGGCTGTTTGCAGTCCTTCCCAGCCTCTGTAGGTGACTGTGAAATGCACTGGCCGCTGAGCACTGGGCTTGGAGCACGGACTGATTTTGTACGGGCTCCTGCCAGATACCTGGTGGCACCAGCTCCGAGTTGTTTGCAGCCTCTCTTGGATTTGAAGGAGCGGTACAGAAGATTTGCTCCCTAGCCTTCCTTTGCATAGACTGACATAAACGGGACTGGCAAAATAGTAGCTGCTGTCTCCACTCTGGTAACTAACTGTTCATGACATCCTCTTGAAGCAGAACATGTGTGGTGCTGTGTTCTTCTGATGGAGCCAGCCCTGTCTCCTTCCCCGTTTCCTTTCTGCCATGAATCTGGTAACTGACCACTTATCGCATTTATTATCTTTGTAATTGAAACTGAGAAAGCCTGTGGCAGGGAAGCCCTGTACCTCCCTGCACTCACTCTGATTTCTCCTCCTGCAGCCCTAAAACCACAACCCTTCCCCCTCTCCCTGGAACAGCAAGCCCTAAACACAAATAACTCTCAGAAGCCTGATGCTACTATCTGTTTGATTTTGTTTGCAAGCTTGTCTCATGACCAGCTCTCAGCGTGGGAAGAAGCAGGCAGTGGGGAGATGGAGAGAGAGAGTTGTTGCAACATATTTTAGCATATGTGCTTTAGGCCTCTTGGTGGACTCCCTCTTGGGAAGAGGGGAGGGAGCGTGCCCCTAAGCAGTTGGTTGGCTTTGCTTGTTTCTATAGCAGCCTGAACGAAGAAAATCATGTTTTAACACTAATATATTCAACCAAAAAAACCCCCTAACAATTACAGGAAGAGTCTTTTTTATTATTATTAAGGAAATTGCATTAAAGATGAATGAGCATATATTGGAATAATTATGTTTTAAGGTGTGTAACATTAAAAGGTACCGAATGGAATATTGACTGTTTTGTAGGAACAGTAATAATGAGATTTCTGTCACCTAATCTTACAATAATTGGGTTATTACTATGCAAATTAAGGTATTACTTAAAAAAAAAAAAAAGGAGGTAAGACAGATCCTTGAGGCAGCCATTTATCTATCCTTAAAGCTATGCTGTCGATTCTCTTTAGGCTGAAGATCCTTTTTAAACAATTTGGAGATGCTAATTTCATTATTTTTTCACCTGTTTCCTGCTAGAATGTTTTTCATTCTCCCCAGGTAGCAGATCAGGAGTGGTGTTTTTTATATATTTTCTAGTCTCTTATGGATTCCTTTAGGAATAATTAGATCAAATAACTATCATTATTACCTTTTTGTCTCCTCTTTCTTTTAAATAAAACAATGATTTGTGTGTTTTGCCTGAGATTTTTTACAGGCAAATATACATCAATTATTTTTGTCTTTCTTTCCCTTTAGCAAAGAATTATTGAGCAGCTTGTTAGAGCTTTTTTGATTTCCATTAGTTATTAAAGTTTACTTACTGGCCAGTTACTGGCCTTGAAGAGGAATCAAGGAGCGCTCAGCATTTGCATTTTTGAGTTTGAGACTTTGGTAGCTCATACTGGATCTGCCAGAGGCCTGATGGCATTTGCTCTGTCATCTGGTTGTTGGAGGTAATATTTTAAGACTGGGCTGCCAATTGGAATTTCTTTGTTCAATGTGAGTATTTGTTCCTTTGTAATGCATACTATTTGTAGAAGTTTCGTTTGTAAGAGAAAAGGTGCTCATCAAGGCTTTCTGAAGGCTGGATCTCTGCACCGTGGAGGCCGTGGTTATCTCAGGTAGTTCAGTTCAGACTGGCGTGGTGATGCCCAGACATGCTGCCATCACACTCCTGATTGCAGAATACCTCCCCTCCTGGAGGTGCCGAGCACTTGGAACTCCCACTGACTTCAGCCTGCCCAGTTTTCTGTTTCTATCAACTGTACAGATGTGTCACTGCACTAATCCAGAATTTTACTCCCTCTGTCAGCAGTTTACTCTGGAAAGCAACGCAGGATTTAGCGGTTGGATTTCAAGTAATTATAGCGTGTTACTCCATCTGAAACCCGCTCGCAGCGCCTGCCTCGGTCTTTTTTCTAGTGAGTTTATGGTGACTCTTGCTTTCTCCCTTTTTGGGTCACTGCTCTCCCAATCTGTATTGAAGCCTGGTTTTGATTACACTTAGTTTTTAACACTTTCAGATTTTTTTCTTTTTATTTAATGCGTGACTCTCAAGAGAAGTGTGGAGTATAGTCAACCAGAATGGGCACAGAATTATCACTTGAGGTCATAGGCAGCAGCAGCTTCCTCTGTGGCTTTCTGCAAGCAGCTTAATCTCTCCTCTTTTTCTGCCTTTAGTATAAGTGGGATGTAAGTAAATCTAAAATTCATCTACCCTATGGGTAGTTAAAGGAAGTGGTATTACCTCCCTATTTACCTACTGATCCTGTGGGGAGAATAACAGCATGCTAAGAAAATATTTATTGCTTAAATATCACCTTAGGTCTTTAAGGTGATTTGTTTCATGAATTAATAACAAGTTTATTAATGATGCTGACTCATTTTACAAAAAATGTACTTTGCTAACGCTGCAGATTTTGCAGCATTGTGAAGTATTTTGTGTTACTTGTGAAGTGCTGCCTGTGAAGGAGGAGGGCGTTTATGCGATACGATATATGCCTCATGCCACCATAACACCCCTGACGCATACGCTGCTGGTATCATTTGCAAAGGAGAAAGATTGGTGAAAGCTGTGAACTTCCACAATGTCCTTGAACATAAAAACAACTAACTACACATTAACAGTGATGTGGGGTCACAGTTAACAGGTTTCATGGTACCTGCCATCCGCCCGAGAGAAAGCTGTTAAGCTATTAGGGATTCACAAAGAGACAAAGCCCTTTTATTGACTCTTATCTGACAATTTATTCTATGCTCAGTGTATTAATTCTTGCTTGATTAACAGCTCTGGAACAAACCGAGCCATTGACCTCTTGGGCCCCAGGTTGTTTGAGTTAATAATCAGGAAGAGTTGGTCTGTTTAGCTGGGTGTGCCTGAAAAAAATGAGTTGTGATCTTGATTTAGATCTGAATCACTGCAGCATACAGTGGAAGAAAATTAACCATAATAGAAATAACAAAATGTCCAGAAAAAAAGACCTGTGCAATTTCTTCCTAGAAGGACCATGTGTAAAACACCCACTTGGTGACCCCCAAGCCTTTGCTGCACCATTGTTCCTAAGGTGGGGCATGGTTGAACAAGCTACAGTGAAATAAAATAATACTAAACCATTTTCCAGAATTCAGAGTACAAAAAAAAAAAAAAAAGTTTGAAGCTCAAAAAGATGATTTTGTTTAAGATTTCAGTTTAACACATATGCATCCTGCCCTGGTGATTGCTAGTGGTTGCCAGGAAGTTCTCCAAGAAATCTGCAAAATGTCTAGTCTGTGTAACAGACGGGAGAGCTGGAGAAATTGTGTGAAAGTCCAGAGAGTTTTATATTTCTTTCTCTCTTTTCTCCAGAAGGAGCTTTGGACCATTTAGATAAGATGTGTGAAGCTTAAATTCTCCCTTTGTACCCATTTGAACAAAACCTTTGAGCCTTTATTTCTCTTCTTCCCTGGCACTTCCAGGTAGAGAATGGAGTGAACTCCTAAGCAAGCTGTGCATGGCAGAATTGATGAGTGAGCAAACTAAGCCCTCCTTAGGCAGGAACTAAAGTTTGAGCAGCTGCTTAGCATGTTTTGGTTAGTACTGCTGCAATATTCCATGGTGTGGAAGAGGAAGACCTGTGGGATAACAAGCGAGGTAGGAACATCTCCTGACTCTGCCACAGTGTGTGTGACACAGCCTTGGAGCACTGGCACACCTAATGGACTGATGGGGATCCCATGGTAGCACTAATTAATTGATGAAATAAAAACTGCTATAGCAAGGTTGCACTTCTTTCCTGGGTGACCATTACTCCTCTGACTGGGGCTGTAATTTTCCATGCTCACAGGTGAGATCAATAGAAGAAAGGAGACACAGTTTGATTTTGTATCTGCCCCAGGTTCACATGCCTCAACAACGGGCTGCACCTGCGCTGCTTTCAACTCCACCTCTTCCAAGAGGCCTTGGACAGAGCACCCCCCTCCTCTGTGTATCTCTGCAAACCTGGAGGCAATCAGAGCGGGGAGGACTGCCGTTACAAATTCCTGATTAGCTAAGTGCCAACACCTGAGCTGAGGGGGTCAATAAAAGCTGGCTCTGTGGCAGGTGGGCTCTTTCAGTGGCTGTGTGTGCTGGGGGCATGGAGGGGAATGCAGGTGGCAGCAGAGAAGGGGGCTCCAGGACCTGTGCAGGTACTGAAGTTTATTGCTGTTTTTCTTGGTTTAATTTACTTTTGTCCTTAAAAGCTGTTATGTGCCATTAATAGGCAGGAGGTGTGAATTTGGTGTTGATCTATAATGAACTTAACTTTTTAGTAGGTATTTTTAGCAGCAAGATAGAAGAAGTTGTGTTCCATTGGTGTTTTGTTTTGTTTTTTTCCCCCCTCTTGGTAAAATCCATAATGATTTTTCTAAATCACTTGTTGAGGAGTTTATATACTGAGCCTAGAAGTTCTCTATGATCTTTTTGAATGTTGTTAACTTTAACTGTGGATACCCAGTAATTCCATTAAATGTTTTATAGTCTGTCTCTTTATAAAGGCTAGTGAAAAAAAATGTAAAAAGTGCTGTCCCATCAGTGTGTTTGAAGTCACTGCTGTTGAGTCTTCAGGAACAGACGGAAAAAGGTTTTAACAGTTGTAAGATGAAGCAAAACTGGCTGAAATGTGTGTTTAGATAGAACAAGATTGGTTGGGAATGAGATGAGGGAGTCGTCAGCACAGAGGTGGTGAATTGAAGCCATCAGTCCTCAATGATGTGAAAATACAGAGCTATAATGCATATAATTGCTCAGATACTACAGGGACATTAAAAATACACAGTGTTTTATGTAACATAGCAATTTATAAGAGTGCTGTAGCAGTTAGTGTGAGGGTCGTAGGGAAACCCTATAATTATTTGGGATATGATGTTAATAGATCCAATAGCAATTTGAGATGTAGCTCTAAATAATTCATTTCTGGTTTGCTTTTTTTTTTTTTCTGGTTTTGTTGGCTTTCCTCTTTTCTCTCCCTTTGTATTTCTCATTTTAAACTCTGTTTTCTCTTTCCTTTTGCACTTACTGATAAGTGATTTCACTCTCCTATGTGATGGCAGGCAGATGTCTCTCTCTGCAAATAATATTTAATGCTGTTCTGTCACTTGGCCACCGAGCAGTGTTGTAGCAGTAGGGCAGTTGAACTTGCTGTGTGAAAAGTATTAACACACTTGGCCTCTTGTGATGTAAGGTTTGTGATGCCAGGCTTGCTCATGAATGTGCTTTTTCCCAGGAGACTCTGCAAAACACTTGCTGAGGCACCAGGTCAGCTGTTAAAAGCTAATTCTCAAATGGGTTCAGCTCTCAGTCCATATGTGGATAACCTATAAGTGGGAGTAATTTAGACGTTTAACCAGACAAAAATCTATGCCACAAAACAAATGAGGATGTTATTATGGATTCATGAGGCTCTGTTTTTGTGTGTAGTCAAGGATGATGATACTGGGTACATCTCAAATGACAGATGTATGTGAAGGTATAAATGGTTTTATGTTGAAACCTGAATAAATAAAATGCTGTTATTTTAATCTTAGCACCTGACTGAAAATATTAGTGGGTGATATGGGGCAGTGTCCTTCCAGCTAAAAATCTGGAAGGCTTTGTGAATGAAAAGTAATTTCTCTCGACCTCAGATTTCCAAGACGAGTGAAGTATGAGGAGTGACTCCTCGGAGAGAGCAATAGTGAAGTTTAGAATTGGCATTATACGTACAGTGAATTTTAAGCTCCAGGTCTTGTTCATTGGTTGGGGCTTTTGCCCTTCTCCCCACTTCATGAAACCAACTCCTTCTTTTCAGTGTTCATGCAAAACTTGTTTCTGTTTTGTGTTGCATGGTTTCATGTCCCTTAAGTTTCCCTTAGAGTTCAGGCTTTGAATAAAACCCGAAACCCAGAACGAAACTCAGCTGAAACCACCACGTTTTGCATAGTTTCCACCAAAAACCATAAATTGACCCAGGTTCACTGTCTTATTTGGCCTGGATACACCAAAAAGTTACTGAAGCCTTACTGAAATTCTCTGGATTCCTTTGATTTCCTCATAGCCTGGTATGCTGCTTCAGGCTTGAGTGTAGTCACAGAAGTTTGGAACTGCTCTTTAAGATCTCTAATGACTTTTTGAAATGTAGGGATTTGGGTTTGGCTTTGACCTATACAATTGCTTAAGTTGGCCTGAAACATCTATCTGGGGTGCCTTTTTCTTTCTTGTGGGGTTTGCTTAGAAGTACAATAAGCAGAAAAACACACCTTGCCATGTACCTGTGACAGGAAGGGTGCTCAGTGCAGGCTCTTCTCAGATGTCCCTCTGAATTATCCCACATTTGGGTACAGGTTTGCTAGTTTTTCCTGGGTTTTTTTCCTGATTTTCACCTGAGGGGAAATTCTTGAAGTAGTTAATAGCATTGACAATAGTATGATCTCCTGGGAGTTCATTTTTACATTAACAATACTATAATCTTCTGGGAATTATTTTTTATACTTTGATGAGTGAGGATAAATTTTGTGATATTTGATTTTTTTTACCCCACCTCCTTTACCCTGCATTCCCCCAAAAAAGTCAGTTGTGACCAGACTGCTGGTATTTTTGGGTAACCATTCTATGAGAAGTGTAAACAAAGATGCACTCTGTGTGTGTATAACCAGTTACTGCTTTATTTCTCACAAGCCATGGGAAATGCTTGGAATCTGTACAGAGCTGGACCTTTACCTTTAAATAGCTTCCAGAGTTTTCCCCTGTTGACCCTGCTTCTGGGCCCAGGAGTCACACTTCTGTTTGTAAGCCCAGCTTCTCTGATTTAATTTTGATTAGGCTTGTGACCCCAATTGTCGAGGCCTCCACCTCTGAATTGGGAGCCACTGGCTCAGGCAGTTTGTGTTGTGTTCTGGCAAATTGCCATTTGGGTAATTACTTACTGTTTACTTTTGATATCTTCTTTGACTTCAAATCTGGGAGCAATTCCACTTCATTTCTTGTTGTGAAGTGGTGCTGTTGCTTGGTTGTTACGGTCTGCTTTAGAAGAGGGGCTGCCCCTTGAGTAACTGGGAGGGGAGGGAAGTGTTGCATGTTCATCATCTGTAAAAGATTGCTGGGTGCTTTGAATTGCAGGGAAATTAGTGGATGCATATGTTCACATATGTATGTTTATATATATATATATAGTTGTTGGACTTGGCCTATCAACAGTCACAGTGAAGCTAATAACATCAGTGTGTAACAGCTATGATCTTTAAGATGGGTGAATTCAGATGGTGAGCTCATCCTTCTGCATCTCCATGTATGACAGTGGGATGCTCCGTAGGGACACAGGATCTCTAGTTGGGTTGGAATGGGAAACTTTGTGATGTGTGTTTCAGGTTGCTTTTATCCATTTGTTTTCTTCCTGAAAATGTTAGTTTAATTTATAGCTTTACTGGGTCTTTCTGAGCAATGGGAATACCGTGCATTCCCAGGTGCCTTTTTCTCTTTGCTTTGGCAAAATTGGCTTTACAAATGTTGCTGGGGGATTTCTTTGGCAGTAGTTCCCTAGATGACAATATTGCAGTTGAAACTCAGATCTTAAAACCAAACTGTACATAATGTAAGAAATTAGGACCATTTTGATTTGAGCTTTCTTAAGAGTTTGTCCTAAGATTTTGTTCAAACTAGTGGAACAACTTAAAATTGAATTTGCAGTTTTTAAAAGGTGAATATAATTTATTCTGTCAAGACATCAGTATCCAAACCTTGACTAATATTTGATGTTGGATAGAAACAATAGCCTGAATCAGTACTGAAATCTTCCTCCTGACCCGTTTGCCACTATTTTATTAATAACTGTCATTTATGTAACATCTTTCATCACATTGAATATCCAAGCAATTTACAAACATGTGCCTTGATTCCTTAGAGAAATCAGTAGTTAGTCAGGTTCAAATTTGTCTGGGGTCACGGAGGTTAATAACTCAATTCCTTCAAAAGGTGCCGCAGTTCTAATGACCACAGCCCTTAGGACCTCCGAGACCCTCAGGCTGAACCCAACACCTCTGTCTGCAGGGCACCCGCAGCACCACGCTGGCACCCCCACCCCGACTGACTCGTGCAGCCCAGTGGGGAGAGCGATGCCCCTTGAATTACCTGGGATTTCTGCAGGATCTTTGGGGTTTTTGGGTTTGTTTTAGTTCATCCCCTCTTTAGAGGCCATCCATCTCCATACTTGCCCATCCTGAGTTACTGTTTTTTTTGGAGATGTTGGTGGGTCAGATATCAGGGTAATAGGATATGTTTGTGTGTGTGTGTGATTTTTATTTTTTAATTTAAAAAGGTGTGGAAAGAGAGGAAAATATGTGAACCATACTACTTCCAAAACTGAGTTTTGGGGAGGGTAACTTACCTGTTGGGCTTTATCTTAATATTTGAAAGGAGTGATGATTTTAAATTAGCAGAAAGCTAGGGGTGTTTGAGTCTTGGTGCTTTCAAAAATAGATATTTATGCAGATGAGCATGATGTGTGTGTGCTGCAATTCACCACTAACTCCAGATGTCAAACACTTCACTGTTCCCAGTGTGTAGGTCTAAAATACGTTTGTGCATAACATAAAACTTAGTTTTACAGTCGCTCACATTTAGACTGATTATAGGAGCTGAGCTACCTCTGTGTACTCCTTGTGTGACTTCTTGTTCAGGAAAGCATCAAAAAAGATTGCTAAGAAGAATATTTCATTCATTGCTTCTGAGGTTTAAGAGGTTAGTCCTTAAAGAAAGAAGTCTCATTATAACATGTAAGGCTTTTTTGTTTCATTATGACAGATGTATATTTTATATGGAGGTATTAAGACCTTTATGTATTTAAACAGCATTCGAGCATCTTCTTGAATTGGGCCTTAAATTTTAAGCAGATACAGAGTATTGGAGTCAGGTAGATAACACTCTCCAAGATAGCAAATGTAGAGGGGAAAAAAAAGGCTAGCAATTAAACAATGTGTAATATAATGGCATCCAAGATATCATGTTTAGTGTTTACATTCTCCTGTTAACTTACTATTATCTGCATTCATGAGCCATTCATAGATAGCTGCATATTTATCCAGATAGCTAGTGAATTAAACATACAATTGATGAGATTTTGACTGTCGAAATCGTTACAATGAAGCTGGAATTTTATCCTATATATACAAGTAGAGAGTATTAGTGTAAGTGCTCTTCATAATATCCTCATATGAACTATGCTGTAAAATGTCACAGTAAAATGTACCTGCAAGGCTATTTGAAATTAGTCATTTAGGTAATATAAATATTATTTTGAGGTTTATCCATTTATCAGTACTTCCCAGTTCTGTTGTGTCCTAGAGAAATGCTTTAGCAGTAGAAGCAAATGTATGTGTACAATTCGGTCTCTTGGCGGGGAGGGGTAAGTTATGGTTTCAGCTGCTCCAGAGCAGAGTTACGTTGGTGGCTGTCTTCTGTCAGGATGACTGGTATTTTTAATAGATGTGCCTTTTCTCTTGGCAATTTAGTGCAAAATACACATCAAAGGGAGAAATGGGTACAGTCACTGTGATTATAAGAAAACCTGTCACCTGTGCTTGAGCTGTTGTCTTAAAATACCAAAGAATCTCTCTTTTAAAAAAAAAAATATTACTTTTAATATTGCAGTTTATCATAGTACTACTTTACAGCATTTGGAGCTGTCACTAATGCTTTTGCCAAGCATATTCTGTGTCTTATTTCTAATTCTCTCTTGGGCTGAGGAGCCCAAGGCTTGTGGTGGGTGCTGGTACTGCTGAGCTCTCTGAAGCATCAGGCAGCAAGTGACACAGCGCTTGGTGCTGGCACAAGTGGAGCTTGATTTGAAAGTGCATGCCATGAGACAGCATTAGGCCTTTCTATAAATAAATAGAAGCTTTGCAATAAGTTAAGCCAAAGACAGACCAGTTAATAATAATCTTTTCTGGTTTGGGGATGTTGGACATGGCATGCTTGAGCATTCACTACCTCTCCCGTGACAGCCATTCACCTCAGAAAACTGGTTGAGCGTCCTCCCTGACAGGAAAGGCTGTGCTTGGCCAGGGCAGTGGTAACGCTGTGGCCGAGGCATTTACAAAGCAGGTTTCAGGGTGTCTCAGATGAGCAGCCCTGTTCCAGCAATGTTTGAAGCCTTGAGCTGCAGCTCTCTAGACAGCCACGGACTATCTGCACATGTCAGTGGAATATTTGCAGTAGTGTTAGCTATTGCTTTCTGTTTCCTAGACTATATGTTTATTTTGATATATTATTTACTATCAACAGTTTCTGCAAAAAGGGGGAAAAAAAGGATGTAATTCTCCATGAGAAGTTCATAAAGTGCTTGGGGTTAACTCAAGCTTAACAGGAATTTCACAAGTGTGAGGAATTAGGTGCCAAACTATGGTTAACGGCAGCTGTGTTCTTGCCTGTATTAAGTGTGGAGAATAACCTTGACCCTTGCTAAGTATCGTTTTGTTTCTCTTCTTTACAAAGTGGTGGGAGTGTGAAGGGTTAATTTCCATTTTCCTTAAAGCTCACTAATTGGAGGGGGAAAAAAAAAATAAAAAATCAGCAAATACCATCTTACTGACCTTTGAAATCTGCCTGAGTGTTTGGGGGCCTCAGTTTTGCGTGGGAGCGGAGCAGGGGGACAGAGAGTGAGCAGTTGTTGTGGTGGCACCAGCAAGGGTTAATCAGCCTTGCCAGCCTGAACAATGGAGATGGGGGCAGCTTTAAATGAAATGAGCTGAATATTTCATTCGGCCACTCAGCTGCCTGCTCCAATTGCCTCCTTTGCTAAAACGAGAGCTTAATCTAAAGTGACAACAACATCAGTTTCTATGTGCTCCAGTCACACAGAACATGACTTCCTTAACATAAACACTATTTACATGGACCGTCTGGATATAGCAGGGAATCGGGAGCGTGCCCAGCTAAGACAGAGGCTACAATGAAGGACGAACAACAGGCAGCTGAGAATTAACATGGGCAAATGAAAGCCTGACCCTCAGAGGGCATGTCCCTGTTACATTCTAAAGCTAGAAAGCCTTGCACCGGTAACCTTACTTCCAGTAAAGACCATATAATTTAAAAGAAAATAGTACCTTTTCAGCTTAGATACTTAACCAAATGCATTATGTCTGACCCATTTTCCTACTCTGTATGACACGAGATGAAGGACCCCCAGCTGCAATTACAGCTGTAACTGAGAAGCCTCCCCCTTCCTTGTGCTCCCATCTTAAAGCAGCTCCCACTTTTTTGGCACAAAAGGGAGGAAGCTGCTGTACAGAGGCAGTGGTCCCAGCCCAGTGCCCACCCCATGGCCTCAGCCCCCATCCCACCAGGGTGAGACCTCTGGGCCGTGTGCTGCTGTCTGGAGAAGCTGTTGCTGAACCTCAGAGTTGCTGTGCTGCTTCTGGAAGAGCCGACTGTGCTCTGGGTTGCCTTGGCAAGACACCGACAAGGGGTATCTGCAGCCTGGTGGCTTCTTCCCCCAGGCTTTCTGGGGACTGGCTCTCTGCAGGAGTAAGTCCTTTTGGCCCCCTGCATGACTGGAGAGCTCTGCTCTGTCTGTGGAACACAGGGTTGGCCTCTTCCTCTTGTCCTTCTGCTGTAACTATAAGGCAGCTTTGGAGGAGGTGAGATTTTTTTTTGGAGGGGGGTGGCTATCCTACAGGATTTTAAGCCACTGGAGGATTTAGGTATCTCATACTACCCTGTGTGTTGTCAAACCTTTGAAAAGAGAAGGCCTCCTTGTTGGGAAAGCAGATAATTCATTCCCTGGGGGGGAAGGGCAGGTGGGAAGGAGTTTGGGAAGGTGTGATGCTTACCTGGGAGAGGTTAATGCAACTTCTTTGTGCCCTGATGTGGGTGCTGTGAGGGCCTGACCTTGCTCCAAGAGGTAACTCGGTATCTCCCTTGCAATTGATGCCGGGGCTGCCTGGGCAGCAGTGTGGACATGGCTGTGGGCACCTTCTCCCCTGGCAACTCTGGCAGCCCTTTTATTCCCTCCTTACCTCATTCCCTTCTCTTTTCACCCAAGCTTGCTGTTCATGCAGAGTCACTTGTTTGGCCGGGCAGGCAGGGCACTGTGCAACAGCAGGTCTAGGTATCAATTCCCCTTGGGTATTATTGGGAAAGCCACTTTTCCTGACAGCTGTGTTAAACTGACAGTTGCTCAGGCAGGAATTACTCACTAGTTATTTTATGGGATGTTGATTTGCTGGTTTTGCCATCCTTAAATTAGAAGTTTATCTTAAAAATAAAAATAAATAAATAAAAAAGGAAGTGTGGGATAACTCAGTGGCATGTTGAGTTGAGCAGCATGACAGTAGGGTACCTAGATCTTAATCAGAATCTGCAGTTAGCCTTGAGAAAGAGGACAAGACTCTGTGTTTCTATGCAATTTTGTTCTGCATCGTGCAGACAAATACATGCCCTCATTTTGCATAAAGGAAGAGCAATAGTTCTGTCCTACTCAAGAAGAAACAGCTTCTTTCCCATCACTGGACTAACAGCATTCTTTTTACAATAAATTTATAAAAAATTACTGATCCTGAAAGAATTTTTTAAATCTTGGAACATTTGCTATTCTGAAAACTCAGAGCATGCTGGTACTTGTAGCATCATTTAATATTTACCTAGGAAGTTTTTGAAGTGGAGAGAATGAATATCTGCATTAAAATGAGAGGTCCAGTGAGTGTAATCCCGTAGCTGAAATCCTGAGCAGCTCCCTTTTCATATTAAAGAGTTAGTTGCCAAGTTAAGTGCACTTTTGTGACACTTTTTTTTTTTACATTTTTTAAACATACTGTAGTTAACTTTGAGCTGCTGTAACTTCACTTTAAAGAAGGAACACAGATCACTTATGGTGTCAATACAAGACTTAAAATAGTAGCCAAAATCTGTGCTTTTTCATTCTGTCTGACTACCATCTTTTCTTTTTCCTCACTTTCTGTTCCAGAAGGGAGTGTAAGCAGTCACAGATTTACAGAATTACAGATGTATTCCCTTATCCCATCAGAAAACAAGGTCTACTCTTCTTGAGGTGCAATGCACTGGGCATTGGTTCAAGAGCTAACACCTCTTCAAAGAGAGCAGTCACTAAAATCAGCTCATCATTGAAGTGCAAGGGAAAAAGACAAGACAGAAATGGGGCTCTAGGGATTTTTAAGGGTCATCCAAAATACCATCTCGCAAGTCACTTTTTTTCAGGTAATGATGCTGACCACCAGCTGGGAGTGATGGATTCCCAGAGGTGCAGGACACAAGTTTATATTGTTGCTGTTTCATGAAATAGCCCTTACAGCTTCAACTGAGGGATTTGTGGTCATTTTATTAAGCTTTTTTCCTAAAAAGGCCACTCAGTGCTATTTATGCTATAAATAGCTCCTGTAGTTCCAGTCCTGGAAACGGGCATCATGCCTATCTGCCTTCAACTGGTGCCTAACTGGAGTGAGGTATCAGATAAATAACACTATATGTTTGTCTCCTCACGGCCTTTTTTTTTTTGCAGGAGGTGCCAAAAGAATGTATGAGAAATAAAATAGCAAGTAGTTCATCTCTGTACAGCTGGATATGCATTCAGCCTTATTCTAAGGACCTGGGAGCCCCAGTGAAGTCTTTGGTTTTGGAGAGGTTTATCTTGTTAGATCCACTTGTCCCTTCTAGACCAAGTCCTCTCTCTTGAAGACAAGACTGCTCTTTGGCCATGTCATACAGTTGATGTTAAAAAAGGCTGGACTCCTATCTGGAGAGGTGTGATCTCAGGTGCTTCAAGAGAATGAAGGAGTTGTAGGTGGGTGAACTTCTTCAGGCTCCCCTGTCCTCATCCTGGGGCCCAGAGAGAGTGTGGATCTCAGGGAGTGTTAACCCCTTCTTGGCCTGCATTTCTGTAGGCAGGGAAGATGTAACCTACTGGCCTTTGTGCTGGAAAATAGCTCTTGGATGCTAATACAAGTGATTATTAAAAAACCTCCTTTTCTGAGGATTACTAATCTGTCTATTAGACGGATGCTTATTACATAGTTATTAAACCTAATGAATATGTTTTTTAACATGCAATAATTATCTAATTAAATATATAGCATTAGATTAAGTAGGCTAGCTCTCATACTAAAATGCTGTCTATTACAAGTAGATTTATTGAGGATTAACAACTACATAATAGAACTGTATCTATTTCATGATAGTTAATCCTCGATGAATGTTTTTAATAATTAATTGGCACTTAACTAAAGGATTATGTTCATTGTGATGGAGTTTATGAAGCAAAAGAACATTTTCTGTGGATGATTAAGTGCCAAAGGGGATATGGCTAAATAACTGGGGGGGGGGGGGGAGGGAGGAGAATGACACACATACACTCAAACCCAAAACAAAAAACCAAAAAAAAGACACCCAAACCACAAAACTCAAGAAACTGAGGGTGGAATAAGCAAATCACATGTCGTAGCGAAATTTTAATTTCTGTTGTTATCTGATAAGAATTTGAAAGTTTTGTTTGCTTTCTTATATATTATGTAGAAGTAGTAGTAACCAGCTACTTGGGCAGCAAGATGTTATTTAACCGTGTCCTGGGGGCATCCAGCACTGCACTGTGAGCCGGGCAAGGGAGGGGATTGTCCTGCTCTGCTCTGCACTGGGGCAGCCTCATCTCCAGTACTGGGGGGCAGTTTTGGGCACCACAGGATCTAAAAAAGGATCTAAAGTTACTGCAGAGTGTCCACTGAATGGTGAAGGGTTTAGAGGGGAAGCTGAAGTCACTTGGTTTGTTCAGCCTGGAGAAGAGGAGACTGAGAGGAGATCTCATCACAGTCTATAACTTCCTCATAAGAGGAAGAGGAGGGGCAAGTGCTGATCCCTTCTCTCTGGTGACCAATGATAGGACCAGGAGAAATGGCAGGAAGATGTGCCAGGGCAGGTTTAGGTTGGCCATGAGGAAAAGGTTCTTGAGGCAGAGGGTGGTGTAGCACTGGAACAGGCTCCCCAGAGAGGTGCTCATGGCACCAAGCCTGACAACATTCAAGAAGTATATGGCCAACATGTGCCCTCAGACATATGGTCTGAATATTGGGATTGTCCTGTGCAGGGACAGGAGTTGGCCTTGATGATCCTTGTGGGTCCCTTCCAACTCACAACATTCTAAGATAATGCTGGAAAACAGTTAAATGTTTGATTGTGTTTTATTTTGTGGGTTGTTTTTTGTATGTGTTGTTCTTCCCCCCCCACACTTATTTAGCCATATCCCTTTTGGTCCACAGAAAATGTTCTATTGCTTCAGTTTGGCTGATGAAGATCCTTCAGTTTTCAAGTTTCATTCTTGCAATCTTTATGACACGTGTGAATTAGCGAACTAGAACATAAATGCTATATACATTTTGGCTACGTGAGTTTCAGGAACGTGTCCCAGTGCCAGCTGTTAGAGGATAAAGAAGAAAATTGAATGTTTTCCTTGAGCGTAAAGCAGCACCGTGAATTTTTCATAGAGTCAGTTATGGAAGCAAACAGGAGAAAACATATTTTCTTGGTTTAGCTGACCCCAAGAGAAGACATCAGTCCTGGCAGCCAGTTAAGGTTTCAACTCTGAACAACTAAAAAGGCTGAGTCATTGGGAATAATCATCAGCTGTTACTCTGAACACCTCCAAATTTTTTTGTGGATGGAAAAATTCTAATGCAGCCATGAAGCTTTCTAGTGAATGTTTGGTGAATTCCTGTAATTAAGGTGTGGACACGGATCCATGCACAGATATACACCGAAGGTTGCTTCAGAAAGAAAATGTTCCATATATTGTATAATTTCAAGTGGAAACTGATAAATTTAAATAAATGGCAAATATTTTATTTAATAATGAAGGGTATTGATAAGTAAATGTTCTGCTGACATTAACAAACTTAACCAGCTTTACTGTTTGAAGACCTATAAGAAAAATTGTTAGACTTCATGAAAAAATGAAACACCTTTTCAGGTGAATTGAATGGGGGAAAAGGGGAGCATATTTATGTCTGTGTATGTGAACATATGTGTTTTTCTATTTGCACAGCATAAATTATTTTCCTTCTTTTTAAGTGAAATGGTACTTACTAGAATTTGCTGTAGTTATTTGGGGTGTGCTGCTGGGATGCTTTGTAATCCAGACTTTTTACAGCAAGTGATTTGCTGTGATTTGTGTTAAGTGCTGTTGAAATTTGATTTTTCTGGTTTGGAATGTGTTTGAATCAGGTCATTTTTTTCTGGTGGGTTTTGGAAGCGAAGGTAATGATGCTGTCTCTTGTTGGTAGTGTTGGAAGTGCCAGTACTATATGAGGCTCAGAACAGTTTGGAGGCGAGGTGAAAGCAAGGTTTGTTAGGTATCCAAAAATCACTCTTCATGTTTGAAAATCATGATTTGTAGTCACTTTAAGAGAGAAACTTCAGGACTAACGAGGAAAGTGGAGTGTAAAGCCAGATCTCAGTCTGGAGGAGAAGTCCTGGTGTCTTCTTCAAGCTGAAGGTCTCTGAACTCAGACTTTAATTGGAAAGTCCCTGACAGCTGGGAAGGCCCTGAAGGTGCAAGTTCTGCAGATTCCTAGGACTTCAGTGAGTGCTATGCAGGTGACTGTTGCCTGACATAGCTTTGCAGGTTTTATTTAAAAATAAAAATTAAAAACAAACCCAAAGAATCCTGTTAACAGGTTAATTGTATTTTCCAAAGGGTGGCAACCCTGACTGCCCACGGGATTTGGCAAACTACAAGACAAAGCCAGGCTTCCCCCCTGAAGCTTAACAGCAGTTGTGTTGCAGCAGCAGCTGCTGCAGAAGGTGAATGTAGTGACGATATTGATGAGATTACTAATTTGTTTAGTAGACAGGGAATGAGGATTCGTCTGTTGGCTGTCATCATCCATCAGCCGTATGTTGCCCCAGGCAGTGGGTATATGCTGTTAGCCTGTTACTAATTTTACTTTGTTTTTTTCTCAGCTTAGTTCTTTGGTTCATTTCATTCATTTGTTGTGACTGAAAACTAAACAAGAAGGAGGAAAAAAAGCCCGTTGCTACCTCTCTTTGTGTGTCAGAGCAGGTACCCTACAGCTCCTGCCTGCAGCCTCTTCCGTGTCAGTTGGCTGAAAGCTGTGGGCGAGAGATGTGGTGGCCTGTAAGGGAAATGCCTTTCAGGGCATAAGAAGTTTTCTCTAGAAACTGAGGTCTAAGCCATATTTACCCTTCAGAATCAGTAGGTGAGAGCTACTTCATCCTCACGTAGTATTGCACCAGCCTGCAAATGAACTGGTGATGCTTAGACATTGGTGTTGCTTTGACATTGCTGTACCTGTGTTGATACATTGCGGTGTTCCATGTGCCATAACTGTTTTATTTTATTTTATTTTAATTTCTGAGACTTTTTAGATGGTGCTAATCAAACCTTCAGTTCTGCAAGGGGCAGGGAATTTGTTCAAAGGAATTTTGGGGTCAGCAGTATTAATTTGGAAGCTCAGAGGGTTTTATCTCATGGTGATTATAATTTCCCCTTAGACCAATTTTAAATGGGAAGGTCTAATTTGTAGCTGCAGATTATTTGACTTGGATTAAGCTTTCCAAATTGGGCATCCTTGTCAGAAATTATGTTTAGTATTGTACCCAAGGGGGCAGTTCCCACTGGTGTCATTAAATCTGTCCCATAATGTTGTCACACTCTTCTCATTCAAAATGTGCGTAGTGTTGTGTTTATGAATATCTTCAGGATCTTTTTCTAGGTGGAGATTAGAAGTGTAAATGGCTGTAAGGCAGCCTGAATTTCCAGGCTTCATTGCAGTATCTTTTTTTTAAATCCTCATACTTCTGGTGCTGATTTGTAGTGGCACTGATGGCAGCTTTAAGTTTTGCAGCAACTTTTAAAAGTACTGAGGATCCATCCCCAGGGAGGTGAAGTTGGTGGTACTGTTTTATGGAAGACATCATGTGTGAATTTGAAAAGACATAGGTAAAAACTTACCAGGAGTTAGATGTTGGTACATAGTGGGGAAAATGTATTGTTCTGTGGCTTTATTATTTTTTCTCCTCTTTCTTTTCTCCTGTCTATTTTCTCTCCCACTAAAAAGTAATTTATGGCTTCAGTCTCCATGCAGAGTGAACGTGTTTTGGTGATGACTATACTGTTAAATAGGATTGGTCTTGTGGTCAGCATGGAGTACACATCTGCTTCCTACCTAAATGGATGGTGGTGGTGGGAAGCCTGTAGGAAACCTACTGTCGGTGGCTTTGCTGAGCCCTGTTGAGCTTCTGGGTTTGAGGTTGGTCTCTTTTCTCCTCCCTTTCCAGTCTCACTTCCTCCAGCACTGGGGGACTTGCCAGCTCACTGCAGGGCCTTGGACAACAGCTTCTCAGACCCCATCCCTGGCTTCCCGCCTGGTGCTGTGCCTCAGGAGAGGTGAGGTGTCCCTCAGACCAGGTCTTGGGAGAATTGGCAAGTGAGATGCTGGGTATGGGTGGCTTTCAGTAGTGCCTCCAGGGTACAGTGACTCTGAGGAATATCAGTGCAGACATGTCTTTTCCTTACAACCCCTGCCCTCCTCCAAAAATGTCTGAGGTTATTTACAGTAGAGACAAGTGCTCAGTATGATCTTGTGACAGCAACTTCTCTGTGAAATTATGGGTTGTATAGGCAGAGTAGGATTGGACAAGCTCAAGGGGATTTCAGAGAATAGACTAGTGATTCTTTATGGGATAGCACTTTTTAAAAGATGTGATAATCTGTCTGCAAAACAAAGGAATTCTACTAATCTTCTCACAAAAGTGCAGTTTTCTAACTTTCTTTGTATATCTTTGTTAGAATGACCACAAAGATGATCCGAGGGCTGGAGCACCTCTCCTATGAGGACAGGATGAGAGAGTTGGGGCTGTTCAGCCTGGAGAAGAGAAGGCTCTGGGAGATCTTATAGTGACCTTCAAGTACCTGAAGGGGACCTACAAGAAAGCTGGGGAGGGACTTTTTACAAGGGCAGGTAGTGATAGAACAAGGGGAAATGGTTTTAAACTGAAAGAGGGGAGGTTTAGATGAGATATTAGGAAGAAATTCCTTACTGTGAGGGTGGTGAGGCACTGGAACAGGTTGCCCAGAGAAGCTGTGGCTGCTCCGCCCTGTAAGTGTTGAAGGCCAGGTTGGATGAGGCTTTGAGCAACCTGGTGTAGTGGAAGGTGTCCCTGCTGCTGGCAGGGGGGTTGGAACTGGATGAGCTTTAAGGTCCCTCCCAACCCAAACCGTTCTGTGATTCTATCTGGCTGGTGGCTGGTAAGCCATGAGTTGAGTAGAGGGAAGACTTTGAGCAGACTTGAGAGTCCTGAGATCCCAACTTTGAAAACTTGTTAGTTTAATCAGCTCCCCATGTGTAAACAATTTCAGCATGCTTCCTGGGTGGCTTTTAAAACTTATTTTTAATTTATAAATACAATTGTTGATGCATATCTAGCATAGTTTCATTTTACTGTTTTTAAGCATTTTATTTTGCTTGCACGAGCATTGTTTGTTGCTTTATTCTAGGTTATATTGAAGCCCAGGCAGGGGAAAAACAGCTGCAGAAAATGTTTCAGGTAGCAATGAAGTAGCAGATCCTCTTTAAGGATCAGTGGGGCACAGAGGAGCATAGAGGGAGAGCAGAGGATGGCCAGAACAACTAGGTTACAGCTTGTAGGTTAACATTGATGGTCACTGGAACTTCCTTTCCTGTTGAAGCTGTTAGTAGCGAGTGAATGGGATGAGACTTGCATGCAACGTGGTCCTCCTTGAGCAAAGAACTTCCCTCTATGTCCCTTGACCCTGTATTTGGGAAAGGTGGATGCAGTTTGCAAGCTCAATGTAAGCACTGCAATGCCTTGATCTCTATTTATTTTTGGGAGTGGGTAGCAGAAGGAAGTCCTGCATACTTGCATGTTAGATGTACCTGTGTTTATAAAATCAAAGTTGCAGAAGGAGAAGCACTTTTCAACATGCCAGAAGGATAAACGACATTCTTGGACTCTGGGGGGGAAAACTGACTGTTGGGTTTGCCCTTATATTTTTGTAGTCATGAAAGTGTCCGGGTGCATTGTGGTTTTTCTCGTCTAAAGCTTCCAATGGGAGCTTTTTCAGCTGAATATCTGGTGACGATTATGATGAGCTCCTTTGTGGTATCTCGTAAATTCCTGAGGTGAAAAGAGATTTTTTCTGTCTAGGAACTCATCATGATAGTTTGTTTTTATAGAGGCAGGGGTAAAGTTGGTGTGTTTTCCTTCTTTCTTTTCAACTGACTTCTGTGGGGGAGAAAAAAAAAAGGTGTCAAGAAGCGATGAGAAATGTGAGAGCCCTTTCTGTAAAATACCACAGTTAAAAGATAGCAATATTTTGAGTACTTCCAGCTAGTTACAAGTCTTTTATCAAAGTGTTGTTTTTGCAAATTGTTTCTGTGCTCTCTGCATGTGTGTCTGTGTACTTAAACAGAGCAAATTCTAACAGCGAGGGAAGAAAGGCATCCTTCCGTAGGTAGCAGCACAGCGCTGGCTGTGTGGACACGCTGGGGACCGCGGGGTCACATCCTGGGCTGCTCCGGGAGGTGAGGGGAAAAGGAAAGCGAGGGGACAAATCAGTAGAAGGAGGAAAAAAGTCAAACCAGAGGGAGGGAAGCAATGGGTGTTGGTGGGGGTTTTGCTTCTGTTAGCGATGCCTCTAACAGCAGTGCTTGTAGGCGGAGGATCCTGAGTAGGGGCAGTTGTCTCTTTAAAAGCAGTGGGGGGTTGGAGCAGGGGGGAGTGCTCACAGCAGTAAGTATAACACAGCTGTGCTCTGTTTATGCTTAGGCTACAATAAAAAAGCTATAAAATGTGAGATGTCATAGCTCCACTTTGCTTTATTTATACTATTTCCTCTGAGCTCTGTCACACTGCACATTCATCTGCTAAGTTGCAGCAAGAATGGAGATTAAAATATCACAGCTCAAAATAGGAGTCAAGCGGAAGGAGATTCATCATAGCCCTATTAAAAAATATGTAAATATGGGAATGAAGTCATTTTAAAGCTGTATGGCTCTCCTCAGTGGGCTGGGGAAAGCTGTGAGTGATGCGCTGTGCGAGTGACAGATTTATGGGACGTGTTCTTCTTTCTATTTTTCACTCCATTCCACCAAAATACTTTTAAAATTAAAAATATCAATTTGAATTGCAAATTTTTTTTATGCTAGCTATATATATATATATTTAAAAAAGGCTTTCTTCTTAACTATTGCCTAAACTAATAACAGAAAGAAATATTATTCCTGATTAAAAGGGGTCCAAAGCACAGTCTGATGTTGAACTTAGAGTGGACGTGATTTTCCCTTCTAGAGCACTTTTCATCCAGGGTCCTTGGAGCACTCTGCAGGCATTATTTGAAGCCTCTCAAGCCCTTGGAGACAGTGGCCTGCCTTACCCTCTGTACCCAAAAGTACACTGAATACTTACAGTTGCAGTTCTCAGAAATGCCCTGCGACACCCACACCACAGTATTTTTAATGGAGGCTTGTTCCTTTTCTCTTCTGCAGCTATTTTGGAAATGGAGCTGGGCTAATAACTCTGAAGTCCCAATTTCTGATTGCTTTCCATAAGTGCTGTGCAAAGAGAGCTGCCTCCTCTAGCAGGAGCAGTGCTCTTCTGAACTTTGCAGTGAGCCTGTGGTCTTTGATGTGGTCAGATTTGGGTATGAGTTTTCCTCTGGAAGAATAAAGCACAGATGTTACAAGATATTTGTGAAATGAGGGATTTTAATTAATACCCTGAAGATACGAGAAAGCTACGAAGAAATTTCACTCATGTTTGGTTCTTGAAGCCTAGTTTTGAATAAAGGAGGTGAAATGTGCTGCCACTAAACAGAGCTGTGTTTTGTAGGTCGGTGTGGGTAGAGTGCAAGGAGAGAAGAGCCAAAGGGGAGCCAAGGGGAAGGGAGGGCTGCCCTGCCAATGTTGTTTCCTGAAACTGCAGTGTGAGCCAGGGGGCTGTAAGAAAAGCTGGCAAGTCCTTGATGCAAAGTGAGGAAGGCAAAGCAGTGATTGTGTCTGCACGACCCTTGCAGCCATTCAGCTTGTCCTGCCCTTGGAGAAGATTTATCTGTGTTCATCGAAGTAGGATCACTGTTCAGCTTTTGATTAGGAACTAAACAGTGTGCATAAATTTCATCCAGAGGAGGGATTAAAGCTCATCATTGAAGGTAGTTGAGAAACACTAACTTTTCTCTTTCTTTCATCTTAAATGATGGTATAAAAACATCAGAAATGAACCAAAACTTAATTGACTGACATCCTTAGAAGTTGGTGCTTTGTGGAGAAGCAAAGATTCAGCTGAGCAAGACCGGGTCACCCATCTGTCCTGTAACTGTGTCAAGTGCAGCACTGAGAACTGGAGAAGTCAGACCGCAGTTTAGTCTCCAGTTATCTTATTCCTGGGACTGCCAACACTCCTCCTGGCTTGTGTGAACTGAAGTGTAAGTGTGAGTGGAGCTTTGCCCACTAAGAATGGGGCTTAAACTATCCTGCTTCTCATGGCACTTCCTTTATTTCCTGGAGTGGTGGCTTTCCTGATCATGGAAACTTCCAGGTTGCCCAAGGAAGTTGTGGATGCCCCCTCCCTGGAAGTGTTCAAGGCCAGGCTGGATGAGGCTTTGAGCAACCTGGTCTAGTGGAAGGTGTCCCTGCTGATGGCAGGGGGGTTGGAACTGGATGATCTTTAAGGTCCCGTCCAACCCAAACCATTCTATGATTCTAGGGCTTTCACCCTGTCTTCTGTGTCAGTGTGTTGGCAGGAGTAAGGAGGAATGCCCTTGGGTTTGGGTGTCTGATTTTTGGCTTTATTTTTTCTTTGATACTATGGGCCCCTCAGTTCAGGAAGGACATTGAGGTGCTGGAGCGGGTCCAGAGAAGAGCAACGAGGCTGGTGAAGGGACTTGAGCACAAGTCCTATGAGGAGAGGCTGAGGGAGCTGGGGTTGTTTAGTCTGGAGAAGAGAAGGCTTAGAGGTGACCTCATCACTCTCTTCAACTACCTGAAGGGAGGTTATAGCCAGGTGGGGGTTGGTCTCTTCTCCCAGGCAACCAACAATAGGACAAGGGGGCATGGGCTCAAGCTCTGCCAGGGGAGGTTTAGGTTAGATGTTAGGAAGAAATTCTTTACAGAAAGGGTAATCAGGCACTGGAACGGCCTGCCCAGAGAGGTGGTGGATTCACCATCCCTGGAGGTTTTTAAAAAGAGATTGGACGTGGCCCTTAGTGCCATGATATAGTAATTGGAGTTGGATCAGGGGTTGGACTTGATGATCTTGGAGGTCTTTTCCAACCCAATCTATTCTATGATTCTATTCTATGAATTTGGGAAAAGTCAGTGAATTTTATTGCTCTGGTATGTGGTTCTGGGGTAGTCCTGGGATATATTGATTTATTCATTAAGCTCTTATTGCCTGCATAAAAGACAGAGATTTTCTTGATAAGCTACTTCTGTGCCGTGCATGTTTGAGCATTGCTGCTTTTGGCTGAGGGCAGCGTGCTGAATATTTTTGAGGCGTTTAACCTGAGAAGATCTGTGGATAGGGGATGCTAATGCCCTTCAAGCAGAAGAATAATTGTCTCTTTAAGAAGGTTCTGTACTCATTCACAGCTTGTGGCACGAGCATCTGGGAAATGCTTTGTGTTTATGAACATGCAACCTTCTCTGTGCTGGGTGCATTGGTACCCTGCTGTGTTCATCATTGTGGCAGATCACCTTGGTCAGTATGGGATCAGAGTAACGTGGACTTGTGCTGGGTTTTTTTGATTTGTTTCTATGCTGTTTTGGCATGTTAATATAAGCATATTGACCTGATAACATTGAAATGTAGAAGTGTATTTTTTTAATGCAGCTGTAGTCCTGTAAGCTGAAGAAAGCTATAAAAATCAGCTTGATGTATTCGCAACTCTTTGATGCACCTGTAGGCTGTAGTATCATCACAAATAGTGATTCTCCTTCCATTCACTTGTCCTTTTTTTT
>NW_010324367.1:0-2886 GCF_000700745.2 Antrostomus carolinensis
GGGTCCCTGACTGGTCCCTCTGGGGGTCCCCAGCTCTGGGGGGTCTTGGGGCACTGAGAGGTGCTGGGGATAGAGAGAGCAGAGCCTGGGCACCAAAACTGTCCTCACTGGTTTTGGGTGTGGCGAGGTGAGATGATGCGGGTGTGAGTGAGGATGTGTGTGTGAGTGAGGGGAGTGCTACGTCAGAGCGAAGGGGGGGGCTGTGTGATGGCGCGTGGGCGATGGCGTGACCGTGTGAGCCATGGTGTGGGCGTGATGGTGTGGGACCGCACGTGTGACTGCGACTGTGCGGCTGCGTGTGCCCGGGCCCGGGCGCCTGCGGTGTCCTCCGTCAGACGAGCAACACGGTTTCCATTTTGTCTCTTTCCAGGGGATGTTTGTCCTGGGCCTGCCCTATGCCATCCTTCATGGTGGATACCTAGGACTCTTTTTAATAATTTTCGCTGCAGTGGTTTGCTGCTACACTGGGAAAATCCTTATTGCCTGTCTGTATGAAGAGAATGAGGATGGGGAGATAGTCAGGGTGAGAGACTCCTACGTGGACATAGCGAACGCGTGCTGCGCGCCCCGCTTCCCCACCCTCGGAGGCAGAATTGTGAACGTGGCTCAGATCATTGAACTGGTCATGACTTGCATTCTCTATGTAGTGGTCAGTGGGAACCTGATGTACAACAGCTTCCCCAACTTGCCCGTCTCCCAGAAGTCGTGGTCCATCATTGCCACGGCAGTGCTCCTGCCTTGTGCGTTCTTGAAGAACCTCAAGGCAGTCTCCAAGTTCAGCTTGCTCTGCACATTAGCCCACTTTGTCATCAACATCTTGGTGATCGCCTACTGCCTCTCCAGGGCACACGACTGGGCCTGGGACAAAGTCAAGTTTTACATTGATGTGAAGAAGTTTCCCATCTCCATTGGCATTATTGTCTTCAGCTACACCTCGCAGATCTTTCTGCCTTCCTTGGAGGGGAATATGCAGAACCCCAAGGAGTTTCATTGCATGATGAACTGGACTCACATAGCAGCTTGCATCCTTAAGGGACTCTTTGCCTTGGTTGCTTATCTGACCTGGGCTGATGAGACCAAGGAAGTCATTACAGACAACTTGCCATCCACCATTAGGGCAGTAGTCAACATTTTCTTGGTGGCCAAAGCCTTGCTCTCCTACCCCTTGCCGTTCTTTGCGGCTGTGGAAGTGCTGGAGCGGTCCCTTTTCCAAGATGGAAACAGGGCATTCTTCCCCAACTGCTACGGGGGTGATGGGCGGCTCAAATCCTGGGGACTCACCCTCAGGTGTGCCCTGGTAGTGTTCACCCTGCTCATGGCTATCTATGTCCCACATTTTGCCCTCTTGATGGGTCTTACTGGGAGCCTCACAGGTGCAGGGCTCTGCTTCCTGCTCCCCAGTCTTTTCCACCTCAAACTCTTGTGGAGGAAGCTCTTGTGGCACCATGTCTTCTTTGATGTGGCCATTTTCGTTATAGGGGGTATCTGCAGCGTCTCTGGGTTCATCCACTCTTTAGAAGGCCTCATAGAGGCTTTCAGAACCAATGCTGAAGACTAAGGAGGGGTCAGAGCTGGTTGCAGTAAGAGAATTGCATCGAATATCCGCATAGCCAAATAATTCTGCATCCCTTTAATGGAAAGAGTCATTATTTTCGTTACGTGCATCCAACAAATTCTATGTGATAGAATCTGCAAATTAAAGGAACTAAGAAGAGATTAAAGTGTTTGCCCTGCTGTCTTTTTAAATAAGCTAAGATTTAAATATATATTTTTTGTTATTTAGAATTTTTGGAAGGAAATTATCTGGTGCCCCACCCCTATGTCCTCACTCGTTGCCTGAAGCTTGGCTCCCCCCCCCCAACAAATGATGTGTTGGGAAACAGTCGCAGTGTTCGATACCCCCCCCTTACAGATATGCAATTCAGTGTTTCGGGAGCTGAAACACAGGTGCCGGATCCGCTGGGATTGGGTTACTGTGCTTGAGATGGAAGGAAACCAGTTGTGGGTGCTGGGAGCAAGGGGCTTTCATTTTACATTGTGTGAGATGGATGTAGATGAGACTTGGATTGTATGACCAGCCCAAGTCCAAGCAGTTGGCTGATGACCAGTGATGCCAGTTACCTGCAATGTTTACACCGTAGTCACGTAGATGTCAGGACTGCTTAATTCTTCCATCCGGATTCACACCGAGGAACGGTGCTTCCCATCGATTACAATATTTTGCCTCTGGTTGCAAATTGCAGACGTGGAGTCCACTTCTCGGTGACTTTGATTTTGGTTTGTTTTAACAATTATTTCTAAATTATGAAAAGTTAAAAAAAAAAAATAAATTGTTGGATTTGACGTCGTTCAGGATTCAGAAACAAAACTACGACACAATTCATTCTGTGCAATCTACCAGATCCGTGGAGCTGTTTCCAATGTCCGTGTGGTGTCATTGTGGTAAATAAGATGAAAAATGTATATCAGAAAAAAAAAAAAATCTATCTTTAACATATAATGTGGTACATAAATATATCAAACAATAAAGAGAAAACATAGCTGATGAGGCTGGCCTGGTTCGTGGGGGGCTCGGAGGAGCAGGGCAGGGGTGGAGGGAGGTTCCCCCTCCCCTGGTACCCGCTTGCATCGCGGGTACCGCACATCCTCGGTGGCAGCGCGGGGTTGTCACTCACGGAGGGATTAAGCTGGTTGCAAAAGGCAGGACATTTATATTTTGGGAAGGGGTCTTCCCAGCGTTTTGGGGAGCTGCTTTCACCCCTTTTCCCCAGCTTTGCTTTACCCCGTAGCGCTCAGGTCTCAGGGTGGATGGAGTTTGCAGCTGTACTCGGGGACTTTTATACTTGTGAAGGAGAGAAGAAAACCCGCACAAACAAACAAACGAGG
>NW_010324368.1:0-642 GCF_000700745.2 Antrostomus carolinensis
CGGATTTGGGCCCAAAATGGGGAAAATTGGCGCAAAAGTTGCGGTTTTTGCACCAAAAATCGTCATTTTGGGGCAAAATCGTCATTTTTCTGCCAAAAATCGTCACTTTTGTGTCTAAAAATCATCATTTTTGTACCAAAATCGTCATTTTTGTGCTCAAAATAGTCATTTTCTGCCAAAAATCATCATTTTGGGTAAAATTGTCACTTTTCTGCCAAAAATCGACACTTTTGTGTTAAAAATCATCATTTTGGATAAAATTGTCCCTTTTTTACTCAAAAAATGTCACTTTTCTGCCAAAAATCTTCATTTTGGGGCAAAATCATCACTTTTCCCTTTTTTACTAAAAAAATGACACTTTTCTGCCAAAAATCTTCATTTTGGGGAAAAATCATCACTTTTGTGCTAAAAAACGTCATTTTGGGGCAAAAATCGTCACTTTTTTGTCCAAAAATCTTCATTTTGGGGCAAAATCGTCCCTTTTCTGCCAAAAATCATCATTTTTGTGCCAAAAATCATCATTTTGGGGCAAAATCGTCAGTTTTGGGGCAAAAATTGTCACTTTTGTGCTAAAAATCTTCATTTTGGGGCAAAATCGTCACTTTTCTGTGAAAAATCGTCACTTTTGTGCCCAAAAATCAT
>NW_010324369.1:0-1971 GCF_000700745.2 Antrostomus carolinensis
TGGAGCGGGATGAGCTGTCTCGGGGGGGCTCTGCCTTCAGTCCGGCCTTGCCACAGCCCAGCCGTGTGTCCCTCAGAGGGGACAGCCCGGGAAATCATCGAATCATGGAATGCTGTGAGTTGGACCCACCAGGATGCTGGAGTCCAACTCCTGTCCCTGCACAGGACAATCCCAACATTCACACCATGTCCCTCAGGGCCTTGGCCAAATGCTGCTGGAATCTTGTCAGGCTTGGTGCCATCAGCACCTCCCTGGGGAGCCTGTTCCAGTGCTCCACCACCCTCTGCCTCAAGAACCTTCTCCTCATGGCCAACCTCACCCTCCCCTGCCACATCTTCCTGCCATTCCCTCTGCTCCTGGCATTGGTTGGTGCCCAGAGAGAAGTGATACTTCTACTTCCAGAGATGTTTCTTCACCACTGTGTTCTGAAAACTCATTCCCAACCCGTTATAAAAAATGCCAGAAACACAAAAGAATGACTTAAATAATTGCACAGATAAACTATTTATCCTAAACTTTGCAAAATTCCTCCAAGACTGTGGAAAACTCTCACCTTGGGACGTTATTTGATCTTCTTGGCTTTACTGATTCTCATTGCGCTAATTCTGCTTTTATTGTTGGAGTTTGGGGTTGATGTCAGATTAAATCTGAGCTGCAAGGAAGTGCAAGCGGGCTAAATCTGAGGAGAATAAATACTAATGGCACCTGTGTAAGGTCCAGATTTAGAAACTTGGTATGAGTTTAGTATTAAAATGTTTAATAACACAATGAAAGCAAAATGTGTGCATGATCCACTGCTTAAATATCCCAGGTACTGCCCCAGTCCTGGGTAACTCGTTCTTTTATGTACCAGTAAAGCGTAAGATGATCGATACTGGTGTGTAAAGCTCATTAATATCTGATATACCTGACCCCCAAACGAGAAGATCCGTGGCTGGATTTGGAGTTGACAGCCTGTGGCATCTCTGCTAAGAGGTGGTAGCACTGATGATGAGCCCACGTGTCCCGAGCGGCCTTTGGAATCGCGTTGGGATGGTTTCATACAGCGTAGAAAGCTTTTCTGTGGTTAATACTCTACTTTTAATCCGCAGAGCATCCGCCTCTCGTGTTTAATAGCACTAATGCACCTCTAATCCATTAATTTCTGGAGTCTCTTTTTGAACCCTTTTAATTCTCTCGGTCTCTGCCGCGTTCTGCCTCTGCAGCTTCACCAGGGCCCGATGTGTTACGTGAAAAAACCTCCTTGTTTTTGTTTGCCTGGGGATTTCTTTGGTGTCCCCAGCTTTTGTTTGAGGTGTTTACTGCTTAATTCTTCCTTCGTCATCCCTTGCAGCGTTCGTGACTCAGGAGCTCTATCAGGTTCTTCCTCTCTGCCCCACCAGTCACGTCCTTCACAGATGTTTGGTCTTCCCTTACGCAGTAGCTGACTTCTCCCTCTGATGACCTTCGCTGTAAATTTAGTAGTTTTACATGTGCTTTCAGAGATGGGGTGGCTGGATTGGCATCAATCATCAGAATGTACTTTATACACCAGCAGAATGATGTTTACTATTTTGCTTTCTATTTCCTAACAGCTGCCAAGGTTTCATTTGACTATTGCTGAGCGTGAGGCTGATCTTCTCAGACAACTATCAAACCTCTCTTTTTTTGTCTTTTTTTTTTCCTTTAATATCTGATTTAGAGCCTGTGACTATGTACATATGTGTTGGGTTTGTGTGTGTGTGGGGATGTTGTTGGTAGTGGGGGAAGGGGCTGCAGTGATGGCCCTGGTGAGAAGCTTCACAAAGCTCCTCTGGCTCCAAGGTGGACCCACTTCCAGCCCAGGCTGAGCCAGTTAGTGATAGAGAAACACCTCTGTGAATCAATATTTATGAGGGAAGAACTGGTTTTGGAAAAAAGGTGGAGAGAACCTGGAGGAGACCATTGACCTGGACAATAATCTAAACAAAGAGAGCTTCGTTGCCAGGAGGA
>NW_010324370.1:0-1816 GCF_000700745.2 Antrostomus carolinensis
GGTGTGAGGGCAGAGCCCCGAGCTGCGGCTGAGCGCGGCCCCCCCTGCGCCGGGCGGAGGAGGCGGAGCTTCCCCGGGCTGCTGCCCCCTGCTCGGCCCGTCCGGCTGCCAGAACAGCGAGGCTGTGCTTGAAGTGTTAACTTCTCATGAGCGCTGGAGTGAGGCCACTGAGATTTCTTTATAAATCACTATAAATGGGGAACGATCTCTGAGGAACCCTAAGTCATAAGCAACATACAGACATGAAGTCACCTACTTAAAGCGTATGTGGTGTCTTTATTTACTTTCACTGTCTGTAACGTGATAGCAGGGGAGGGACAAGGCATCGAAGGAAAGTTTTTAGCTGTCTCTGGTTTTTGACATCCTAACAACAGTGTAGCCAATCCTTCCCACAATAAAAATATGAACAATTTGCATTCACCTGGAGGCAAAGAGGGAAACAGCCTCAGAAATTCAGTTTCCAGTGTTCCTCCTCTGTTGCTGTATCCCCTACGCTCCAGAACAAGCTGAAATTCTGCACAAGCCAAGAGGCTGCAAAGAGGAATATTTCAGCTAATTGACCTATAACTGGAGTTTTTTTTAGTGTTTGGTCTCAAACTCCAGGACTTAATATGACTTTTGTTCCTTTTTAAATTGCCAACCAGTCAAGCATAGGAAGTTCTGTATGGAAGTCACAGTCACAGCCCTCTACTTCTGCTAATTCTGAACACGCACACAGCAGCCTGGCCTCACATCACAGCCCCTTCAGAGAGATTACCCTGGTTGATGGATCCTGGATGGTTCCTGTTCAGTGCTGTGAGAAGTTGTCTAACTCCATTCCCACTATTGGTGGCTACAAATCCCATTCTTAAAAAGAGCTTCTTCAGTACTGTGAATACATTTTTCATGGTGAAGAATGCTTTTTGTTCATACAGGCATAAATTTTTTATATATTACACCCTTTCAAGTTGGATCTGCTCATTGTTATCAGCCAAAATGTATTGTTTCAACGTGTTATCATTTATACACTAAACCACATATTAATGGCATGTATGACTGATGAGATTAATGAGTACTAATTGGGTAAATTTACATAGAAGTAATGGCTTGGACAGATATTTGGAAGCCTTTCAAAGTTTGTTAGTATGTTTCCAGAATGCATGTGAACAAGAGAAAAGCTACACATCATTTGCAAAGATGTTAATTAATTTCCTCCTGTAGTTCTGATCAGTAAACATAACAGTTAAGATAACCTTTTGGAAAAACTCTGAGATAAAAGATCAGTGGAACTGAAGAGTAACAAATCAGACAAAAATTATGTTGTTTCTCTGCTTTTGGAATCATTTGTCTTCTCTCCTCCAGTGCTTTGGTAATGATCCTTCCGCAGCAGCTCCTCTGGCCTCTGCATCTCTCTGGCTGGACGCACCCACCCTCATCTGCAAAATAAAAACCAAAAATGGTAACTGAATTTCACTCAGGAAAATTGATTGTCTTCCTCTTGTCAGAATTAAAGGCTATTTAATATTGCATTGATTGAAATATTATTATAGGTTATAGCATAGTGTCTTCAGGAGAAGCCTGAGTTGCTAAGCTGTTGCTCTGTCTAAAGATTTCCTATAGCTTAGTCAGGTTTTGGCTGGAATCCCCTGAAGATGCCATGATAAGCCCCTTCGGCCAGTTTTATTTCTTCCAGCTTTTTGGGCAGCAGTATAGTCCAGAGGACACTGAACTCTCTTTCTTGCGTAACAAGATACCTGGCATCAGCCGCCCAAAGTACGAAGGGGAACAGCGGTCTGATTGCTCTGGAGTTTCAGGGACGAGGCGCTCGCTGCTCAGG
>NW_010324370.1:1852-19213 GCF_000700745.2 Antrostomus carolinensis
GCTTGACCAGATGCTCCTGCGTAACTGCAGAGCGAGCTATAAGGAGTGACTGGGATCTCCCTGCTCACCTCTGCAGCACGGGTGAGGTGGGGTGAAAATCCCTGGGTATGGTATACACGCAGAGTATGTATGGCAGATCTCCTGGGGCTGCTGAGCAAGGCAAGGTCACTGTGGAGGTACCGTACAGCAGGAGAAGCAGACAGCCTGGAGCCAGCAAAGTAACTTGCCAGTGTTGCCAAGTCCTGAATCTGAACTCCCGTGAGGGATATAGCTATCCAGGCACTTTCCAACTGTGCTTCAGTGGGAACAATCTGAGCATCTCTTTTGTCCCATGTTTAAAGGATGAGGCAAACAAAGAAGGGGCTGCCCTTGTGGAAATGTCACTGACCTTCTGCCATGCTTCTCAAAGGCAGGAGAGAAGTAATCACAGAAACAACACAGCATTTGCCTAAGTGAAGAGTGATACAGCTGCTAAGACGTTGACTTTGCAAAACACTCTGACAAAGCATGAGCATTGACTCAACTGAAGGAGCTATGGCAGACAGGAACAGGTCAATGGAGCACCTTCTCTTTATCCTGAGTGCCTCAGGTTGACTATAAATCAAACAGATTTTCTTCAAGATGGAGGAAAACGGTCGTTAGGATCCATCACATAGCATAGGCTCAGCTGTGTCACTGAAAACCTGGTTGAAAGTCCTCGCCTAATACCTTCTGAGACTGCTGTGAACAGAGTGGCCAGAACCACGCAACTTGCAAAGTGCCACAGTCCTAAAAACCTCATGATCTAATGGGACTAAAAGAGGCTGAAAAAAGGAAGGACAGCCAACTGCTGCCTGCAGTTGCTCCTGTGATTAACACCATTTTCATGCAAACAATACAATGCAAGTACCTTCAAAATACCAGCTAAATTAACAGTAAGATTAGCAATTTTCCAAGAAAGAATTAGAAACTCAATGGTATTTCATGACAAGGCTGAGATATTGAGTTATTGGAGAAAAGTTGTATTTTTTTATCTGACCACAGATAAAAAGAATCAGCTAAAACTGAGTCATAAAGGATGGAGTCCTTTTCCTTTCTTTTCTCCAGCTGTTACCTAAACCAACTGAAGGTAGTAAAATAAAAAATAAAAATAAAAACCAGACCAATAAAACCAGTCAATTTGCTGACTTTATACTATTTCTGGGAACTTCAAACATTAGCTAATTTTACTTGAATTTTCTTCAAAACATGTAGAAGCATTACTAATTTCAAATTAATGCTAGAATTTCGGAGTGGGGTACGTAAGCATCCCTCCTCACTAACACTTACTTAAACCAAAAGCTTCAATGAATGTTGTAACTCGGGCTCAGTGTGGTTGCAGCTGCACAGGCTTTTCACAACTCATACGAACTAAACAGCACCTGCTTGTCAACTGTGTTATCTCTTCAGCTGTAACACCACAGCAGTAAACTGCTTTATTTAACTTGTATATAGGAAGACAAATTAGTAACATGATCACAATAGCACTGATCAATATTTTCTAGCAAATTTTGTGTAACTTTTTTGTTTAAGGACTTGGTATAACTTTGAGAGAACCAATCTGTGTGTGTGGTGGTTAAATAACATATAATTTCTTAAAGCATGACAGCCTGTGAACCTGCCTGCTCTCTGAAATTAAAAAAAACCAAACAACTAAGTGACTGTAAAGCTCCAAAATCACTCATGGCTCCAAGTCAACCACAAGACAGGACATCTTTGGATCATGTCTTACTGTCCAAATTGTATTCCACGGAGTGACTGTTGTGTTGGTTACGGTGTTTCATCTTTTAGCAAAGAAGACAGTAGAGACAGTCTTATTTGTCAGTCAGAAGACAAGGAAGCAGTTTGCAACATTTTGGAGAATCTTTGAGCTAACAGGTTGTTAGCAAGCTACAGCTTGCTCCGTAAAAGCAATACAGCTACAACGGAAGAGAAATCCTGAAAGAAATTTAAAGAAGTTTACATTTCAACTCAGTCTAAGGTCACAAGCAAGATCATTCCCAAGTCAAAAAAGCATATGATTTCTATAATTGTCAATAAACATGGGAATTTGATAAATTATATATTTGATGCTACTTTTCTGGCTGATGAAAGAGGTTTGTCTAATATATCTGTTACATATTTTCTGGTTGTCGTATGGCTGTAAGCTGCAAGGAAGGCTATTTATTGCACTTTGTAAGGTATTTCTTCATCCCAGGTTTCACACTGAAGAA
The DNA here is from genome assembly GCF_000700745.2 of Antrostomus carolinensis. Classification (NCBI taxonomy): domain Eukaryota; kingdom Metazoa; phylum Chordata; class Aves; order Caprimulgiformes; family Caprimulgidae; genus Antrostomus; species Antrostomus carolinensis. The sequence goes on from NW_010324370.1 coordinate 4,084, forward strand.
TGTCATCACTGGAGAAACAAAAAGGAGAAGCAAAGACAGGACACTAGCAGATAGTTGTTTTGTCTTCTCCTGGTGGGTGCCTGACAAGGTGTGAGCAAGGCCTTGCACTTGCTGCCACATGCAGCCAGCCAGCCACAGGAATATGGGCACTGCAAACATAAGGGATGAAACAAGCAGTTAAGGGTTCCATGTAGACATATATCCCCCCTTTTCATCAGTGCCCATACACTAATTTGTCAGATGCAGGGTTTCAGTTAACACCTGAAGTACAGATAGCAATGGCAAGTTAGAAGTGCCAGCAATGTCTTACATTTTCAATGCATCAGATAAGTTTAGTACTAATTGTTAGCACAAGCAATTAAATATTACTCATGGTTTTTCAGGTAATAGATGATTTTGCTGTGTGACAGAATAAAAGACATTTATTAAAGAAGCTGGTGTAAGCTGATGAGAGCTGCTAGAGAGCTAAGAAAAATCTGAAGCTTTCTAAGTCATGGACCATTCCTTAATTAAGTTATCTTAGAAATTTCATAGATATCATAAAAAGACATTTTCTAGGGAACCTTTCGATACAGCATACTATTTGGCATATGCTGGAACAACATGAGAGATTACCACTTAATTGTTATCAATAAGGAATTTTTAAAAATCCCATTATCTACAACTATAAGTTGTACAGGGGGATTTCATCAACATGTATAAGTACCTGAAGGGAAAGCGCAAAGGGGACAGAGCCAGGCTCTTTTCAGTGGTGTCCAGTGACAGGACGAGAAGCAACAGGCACCAGCTGAAACATAGGAGGGTCCACCTGAACATCAGGAAACAATTTTTGACTGAGGGGGTGACTGAGCACTGGCACATGTTGCCCAGGGAAGTTGTAGATTCTCCCTCCTTGGAGATACTAAAAAACTGTCTGGACATGGGCAACCAGCTCTTAGTAGGCCTGCTTGAGCAGGGGGGTTGGACCAGCTGACCTTCAGAGGTCTACTCCAACCTCAACAATTCTGTGATCGTATGTTCTGGCAAGGAACCTAGATTTTTCATGGCTGACTTCTGCATTACTGTGATGCAGCTGTACAGAAAAATTGTGAAATGCCAACAGAAAGTGAGTATCACAATCTGCGATATTTCCCTGTTATATATGCAGATGTTACATGTAAACTCTTCTACCCAGTTCCCCCTTTTTCTGTCTGCTTTAGTGCATAATCATTCTCCATTTACTGCCAACTGGGATGTAGCAGTGGATATTAATGGTACCTACAGAAATAAAGAAGATGAGTAAGGATTGTAGGACATTACTGCTAACAAGTTAAAGTTAGCTGTAGGTTCCCAGAGCTTTAAGTGCAGAGAAGTGACAGCTCTATTACTTTGTGCAGTCTGAAAATTTCAGGGTATTTTATTAGTTTTCACTTGCATCACTAGCTTGAAATGCCAGTGGGAGACAGAAGAGAAGAAAGCTGTGATTCTGTAGCAGAGACTGACTGGCAAAATGTGGCGCACGTTGCACATTTCAAAAAGCACATACAGCACTCACAGGAGGATGTTGCCTTAAATAAAGAACTGTTCTTGTACCCCGATGAGAGCGGAGGGGGAAGCAGGGGAAGAGAAGGAAGGATGTAGCAGAGATTGTATTCCTGGCTTGAATTTTAGTATTTGTTCTCCACTTCTGTGGTGTACCAGCCATCCCAAGGATGTGTCAGGTTCTTGTACGTTTCCTCTTGGAAATTTTTTCTCCATTGTTTATTGTAAGACTGAAAGTCTTTTCTAATTTCTACCTTTTGGCACAGACTCCTGACCTCTGGCAGCCAGGCAGATCTCAGATCCCTGTGGCAGCTGAACTACTAAATTGTGCTTTTTCTGTCTTGTTTTAGGCAGCACCCAGTTTCCAGGTTCAAGGACAAATTAACTTACGTTTGTTCAACAGACAGGACAGAGTTAGAGCTAATGCCAGTTCTTTTCAAGTATATTTTGGATTGCTGCCCTTCTCATAGATGTTGCTTCACTTTTAAAGACCAAATATGCAAGTTTACATGAAAAATAAAATTAGTCTGGCTAATAAATACATGATCTTGAACTCACTCCTTATGCAAATGATTCAAATTATGCTGAGACAAGAATAAAGTATTTAATGTTTTTGTTTCACAGAATTTAAAGATGCACAGAATATTTTGGCCCAATTCCTTTATTAAAGAAGTGAGCAGGCTACACTGTTTTTATGTATGTTCTTCAGTTCTGTTGTATCGTAATCAAACTTTCTTCCCCCACTAGGTAAATTTCTGGATACCTAGGTAGACTTACTAAGCCTACAACTTGATTTGGACAACATAGTGCTGTCTGTTACAGAAAAGGGGTTGAGAGTGATTCTGACAGGTCTCTCATCCCAAGTTATGGAAAGGTTGCCTTAACCAGTATTAATTTTCCAGAGTAGAAGTAAAAAAATCTAAAGTGGCTGCATCATAAATATACTGGATAGATATATGCTTTACCAACAATAAATTGTGAGGATTATAGACAAGTTTCCCAAAAATGTTAAGCTTCTAAATCCAACTTTAGACTTCTAAGTAAGCTGTTTCTCAAAAGTGCTGAACCTGCAGCAGTTCCCATTGAATGCTCAGGCTTGTAAATGCATGACTGAGAGGCACGATAGCAGTATCAAAGGGAAAAAGTGGGTGCTTTAAAAAAACTGGCACAGTATGCTTTTATAATATACAGCTACACTCCACAGCTTACACCACCAAAGTTGAAAGATTTTACAGCCAGGAAAACTGATCTGACATACAAAAGATTTATCCGATGTACCACTGATGGAGGAAACAGTAGTTAAGATATGGAAAGTTTGTAGCTTCACGTTTGTGCTAGAAAGCTGCCCAAAGAAGGAGGTAACACTAAATGCCCCACCTTGCTTTTCCTAAAAAAAAAAAATCTGCAATTAATGAACTGATTTTAAAGAGGTAGACTCTTACTAATGCAGATTATTTACTCTTGACAGAGGAGATCAAGCATATCTTACTGAAACCATATGAGCACTAAATGAAAGGCTACATTGAGAAATTTCTATAGCAGGTCTCAAAATGGCCTCAAACACCTTGGGGATTGAACTACAGGCTGCTTTTTAAACAGCAGCATTTTTAAACTTTGAAAAGTTTTAGATAAAATGTAACAGAATAGTTAAAAAAATGAACTAGGTTCTTCAAAAGTTTTTATTATTTCAGTATTCCTGTCATGATTTGACAGGAAAAGGATGCCCTCTCTCGGTCATAGCATAAATCATTACAAAGAGAATCTGTTGCTGTAATAGTTGAGATAGAACTGCATTCCCAGTGTCCTGCCTTGCCAAAAATCCTCACATTTCTGCCAGATAACAATTGGTTGATAATTTTGTGCTAGTCTTCCTGTAGTTTTGGGGCAGGAGTTTCCTCTGCTTGTCTTTAGAGTTTGCTTGTCTTTAGAAAACAGATGTCACTGTTCCTCACACTGCTACAATATTCCTGTTTCCATGATGTTCCATTTTCAAGGAGTGAAAAGAAATACTGAGAACATAATAGGAGCTCCATGTATTTGGAAAACTACCATCTTTTCCATAGCTCATTTTGCAAAAAACTTTAAGTTGAAGCTGTATTCAACTAAATTTTACTTTCTGAAGTCCTATTGTTAATATATAGAAAACTTAAGTAAATTATCATAGTAATATGCTTTAGTAAAGACTCTGAAACTTCACTATAAGCCTAGAGGGTTTGTTTTACTTTTTACCTTCCGTGACCAAATTGTTGAAAGGAATTAATGCCGCCACCTTTGAGAACAATTTGCTTCTGTAACCATTGCTGTATTAATAAATTTTTCTGGGGTCATGTGCTTGCTCGGTAAATGCAAATATCTCACTAGGTATTTGGCTCAATGCCTTCACTGCTTTAGAAATTGTCTGGAGACTGGCTTCTGATTAGCATAATTATGCTCATTTTTATTCTTGGTTCACTTGCCAAAAACTCAGACTCAAAGCTACTTCCTGCTTGGTCATATTTTGTAGGCGATAGGCTAGTCATACTCTGTTTGTTTTTCACTGCAAGATTACAATGATACATGATCAAAAGAACTAGCAGTATATAATGTCTTGCAGTTCTACCACATGTCCTAGAATAGGAATGCACTGAAAAGGTTTGGAGATGTTTGATTTAAACTATAGTTTCTTATATAACAAGAACAGCTTCGTAAGATCACAAACTGTAATTAACTCTTTGCAAATGTGCTGTAAGTGATTCATAATCCTCCTCCAGCACAATTATCTGATACCAGTAGGAGACATTTCTGCCTTGTCCAGGGATGTGGGACCACCATTTGAAGTTTAATTAGATCTGTATTAGGGATTGATAGTTCATAGTGTAATGCTTTGGATCATACGGTAACCAAACCTTAAAAAAAAAGACTGGCAAAACCCCAAGAAGTTTACAAAAGCTTTACTCTTGAGGAAGGAAAGCACTCCTTACACAAAAAATGTACTTGCAGATAGAGATAGGTAACAGGAAAAGAAGAAGCCTGAGTCCCAGTTCTTGGGAAGCCTGAAGTTTGTTTGAAACTTCTTAAGAAAATACGATGTGGTACAAAACCAGCACCGTAGAAGCCCTTCAGTACAAATTCTTCAAAAAGGGCATTATTATCAATTCCTAGTTCTGTTAAAATCAGATTTATCCTTAGAATATCTGCCTGGGTCTGAAGCAGCACTAACTTTCCATTTAGCAGATGTATCACTCTGAAAAAAGGGAAAAGTTTTATTAAAGTGAGAAGGCTGTTATTAGAGAAGAGACAGAATCACAGTATTAAGTAACATATAAAAACAAGTTAAGTAATATATAGTTTACACTTATGGGCACAAATGTAAAGCTTCCATTTGTCCAAAACCATGACCCAAATAACCCGAAACAGCTCTACTTGAGGAGACTTTTATTGCCATGCCTGTGGTCAGCAAAGATGCCAGGATGGCTTGGTGGCTCTACAGCATCTTCACTCTGTCGACATGGAAGACCCAAAATCTGGTGACCATGTGAACAGGCTACAGCTGCCACTCAAACCCTCTGTGGTGAATGAACTATAGGTATTTTGCACCAATGATGAAGACAGAGACTGTAAGTTTCCATAGATGCCAAGTGATGAAAGGACATTCTGAAATCTCTTCTCTATTACAGTGCTCTACCATTACATTATTATACATACTGCTGGTGTATTGTAATACAATATTATTGTAGAGGAAACTGTACAATTTCCTCTACAGATGTAAACATTTGTGAGAACAAAGTCTTCCTGACAAAAAAAATCATTAAGGAATTCCCAAGCAATTCAGTGTCAATTAGATGAGATAACATTTTTCTATTTAAAGACTTGCTTTAAAGCAATAATCTGTCTTATAAAATAAAAGAATAGTAAGCATGAAGCAAACTGGAAGAATAAGCCCCCTATATAGCAAATACATACCTACTCATATCATGAGTGCAGGCAAACATGCCATGCAGGCATAGACAAACATATGCATCTTTCTTTTCATGAATCAGCAGCATGTGAGCTCAGTCACACACCAGATAAAGTGTCAGCAAGAAGCCTTACTGAATACTCTATTCTAAATTCTTAGTTGAAATGATTAAACACAGCATCCAGATCATGCTTTGTATTTATCAAAGTGGATAAATATACACACAAGTCACTCCATGTGGCACAAATTTTGTGTTTTCTTTTTGAACATGTCCTCTTATTTTCTCCCCCTCACTATACTGTGTGAAAAACTTCTACTACTGTTAGCGTACAATGCAGCAAATTTAAACAGCGCTAAAAGTTTTATACACAGAAATCTAACAGTAAAAACTCTGGGTATTTCAATATCTTTTAAAAACAGGTTTTCAATCTTTTAAACAGGAGATGTGTCTGTCTTCAAAGTATTTTCTCAGCTTTCTTGTTAAATATTGCAGTCTTATGAATTATGGGTTTGGGTTTTTTTTTCTAATTTAAGTATTCAAAAGAAAGGAGGCAGCTTTGGTAACTTAAGGGGAAATTTGCTAAACATTTGTGGCAAAAGTGGGAAATAAAAACTGCAAGGAAATAAAACACTTTTATTTCTGTGCTTCTAGAAGATGATTGTTCTCTGCCTGGGTAAGGGGGTTATCCCAAGCCCAGGGATGCTCGTGGGTCCTCCCACCTTCATCTCCCAACTCTGCCTGATGTTGGACCCCCTCTGCAAGCTACCCAGGAAGCCAGATGGACACACAGCCACTGGGTGCAGAACTGAAAGTTTCCACTCCTCCTATGAGCTGATCTAGTGCTCTGATGAGCTGAGAAAGTGCCAGAAGAAGTAATGAGAAAGGGAGCGTTTTATTTTAAAAAGCCCCCAAATTTAGGTGGACTTCCCTGCTTGGCAAGTGGGAGAAGAGGAGATCTTGTAAGTGAGGGAGAAGGTTCTTCCTGTCCCTTGGTGCTGCCACCTCCCACCCTGAGATCTTGTGCCCAGAGTCCCAGTCCTCCTCCACCATGCTCTTTTCCAGTGCAAGAGCTAGGACGTGTTAAATAAAAGTAGACAATGAAGGTTCTTCATGAGAGATGTAAATCCTTTCTCGCTAAGGATGCTAGAAATCTGCATGGCTCACTGGGCAGTTAGAAGCTCAAGGAACAGAAATTCAGTGAGGGCTACTGAATACGTAGGCATCGCTTCTAAGCGTGTGCACAGTGGCGCAGATTGTCTGAGGCTGCGCGGAGAGTCAGCAGGAGCAGCCTTGTCCCATAGCCTCTCTGGTCTGGCTAAACACCTATGGGCCTCAGCTGTGAATCCTCTCATGGACACACATGTATTTAAGGGCACACTTTGTTTATTCATATAGAAGCAAACTTTCCCACCTCAAAGAAGTAACATAATTACATTCTGGAGAGCAGCAGCAGCTCTTCTAACTACAGCATGACTAACCCACCACTCTTCTTGCCAGCCACTTCTTCCTTCCTTAGAGATCTGCCTACTCTGATTTATTTTGCTTCCTGTTATCTCTTAAAGTCATTTGAACATTTGAAATATAGTTCCTGAGTGAAATATAGCACTTCAAAGCAGATCCTGATTCTCAGGTAAAGTTCTCCTTCATGTTGCTCATTTTCATCCTGGAGTCTAAATATGAGCAGCTCTTTATTTTGGTTTGTTATGTCTCAGGATGCTTTTCACTGAGACATTTCTCTGTCTACTCAGCCAGAAGCAGATATTTACATCTGCACATTCTTCAGGGCAAAGTTTTAGCAAAAACATCTTGTAATTACTAGCATTACTACTTCCTCACTTCTTTCATTTTTTAATGTTATTTTATTTTAAAGAGTAGACTGCACCCTGCTTCTCTCCTTTCCCAAGAAAGACATTTTGGTACAGTGGTAATACGAAGGTGCTACCTTGTTATGAACAATAAAGATAACACACCATGGGATTGTAGACAGGCCCACACAGTACTGAAGAGGTAAAAAAAGAATCACATAACCCACTGTTGAGTACAAAGGTGTAGTGCTTTTTCATAAGGTGCAGTAGGACAGGACAGACAAGGAGCATAAAGCAGCACAGTAAGTTTGCAGCACAACTAATGTTTTGTAATAAGCTAGGGAGACAGATAAAGGGTCATCACTAGTACAAGTTTAATCTACAGTTGGAGTTCTGACTTCGAGAACTGCTGAGCAATTTTAAATTTTAGTATAATGTTGCAGGTTATCCTATGTCTCATTTCATATAACTTGTATCATCATAGCTATTATAAAAGTCTTTCAAAGCAAATCTTAATATCAGTGACATCACTGAAAAAATATAAATGGGATAAGCAGCGTTTGTCTGTGTGAACAAATATTTATGAAAAAATTGCAGAAGTTACCAAAACTTTTTTTTTAAAGGTAAAGGCCCCCCACCCCCTCCACCCCCCAGAATTTCAGGAAACATGTTCACCTAATTCTGAGCATTTGATTACAGGAGAGCTGCACTTTCATGTAGTGACTTAAGAGAGTTCCTTAAATTACAACCCATTTAATGAAAAAATAGCTTTTTCAAAATCTTATAGCTGTAGAGAATAAGCTAGCAACCACTGACAACAACTAAAACAATTTTAAACCAATGCAGTTCCTCAGATTTACTTTCTATGCCACTGAAAAAAAATGGCTCTCTCCATTCTCAAAAGCAAAAAACATATAAAAAATAATGGAATAACGTGAAGAATATAAGTTGTTCCACTTCTCCCCTTAACGCTTTTGTGTACTGAATAAAAGGACCAGTGGATCACGTTTATGACATAAAGGTTTGAGATTTTTCTTGATTGGTCGCTTTTCTAGGTAAGGCAACAATTTACATTCAAGACAAAATTAAATCTTACATTAGCTGACAGCCACCACACTTCTGGAGATACCTGAAATATCTTCATTTTGTTGTCTACTCATGACAGTAAAATTTTAATTGGAGCTCTAGACAAGATAATTTAATGCCGCACCTCTGATTCTTTTGGCTTAGGAGCTTATTCTGATGTGAGCCTGATGCCAATATTGAAAATAGCAAAGCAAGTGTATTTGAAGTACTGTGGGAATTACAACAACAATGAACTAAGTTTGCAGAGTGCCAGTGTTATACACTGGCTTTCAAACATAAAACAGTTTCTCTCCTCCCTGACTCAGAAGTGACTCGTTAGAGATTAAATTTTGCCTTATGCTGCCCATACTTCCAGGACCTAAAGTTCACCAGCTAAGATCTAATGAAATGACATATTTTAGCCGACAGCCTCCCCAGAGAAACAATGAGCCGTGATTTCCATTTCACATTTACTGTAAGACTCACAACCTATTTTGGATCCTTCTGAGTTGCTGTGATGGCTTAGAGGTTCCAGGCAGATCAGCCAGCACTGAGGCACCAAATACAAAGTCAACATCGCTGTTAAACACATGGAGAAATTTTAATTGTCAAAGACAGGAAGACACACTGACCATAGCACAAGCAAGCAAAGAAAAACCCACCTCTCCATCGTTATTTGGGATATTCACAGGTTTAGGCATTTGACCAGACAGACTAATATAAACCTACAAAAGTAAAAAAATAGAAAAAAATAATTGAAAGAAAGAGAGAAGGACTGAGTGAGACAAAACCTCAGGTATCAATAGGGCAGTTGTCCACAGAATTATTTACTATAAATTGGTTTTCTATTAATCATCCACTGCAAGTGTTACAGCCCTTTGAACACGGAAACAGTCAGAAATACAGCTTTACTTATCTGTACATCAGGGGAAAACCCCCCAAGAATGCATGGAGGAGCAAAAGTAATCCCCTTCCTCACCATATTCACCACCCTAAGATAGCCTGAAAACACTATTAACCCCTACTTGGAAAGGCTCGTAAGCAGCTATCTGTGTGACGGGCAAGGATCACATGTCACTGTTTCCTCAGCTCATTAAACCACAAGCTCCTGGCATGGCTATATTGCAGCTGGTAACCTTTTCAGCTGCTAAAATAGATCTGTGTTCCTATTTTAAGGTGCAGAGCTCCTTGCTCTGCAATGCTCGGCTGAACTGCTCTTGATACCTGCTTTTGTTTATTTGCTGCCTGCCTCAGGAAGCAGCTGTGGATTTTGTGACTAGAAAGTGCATCAGTCAGATGTCCTCCGAAAGAGTCAGAGCTTTGTTGGGCTCTCTGAAAAGTCACAACCTACACCAGTTAGTGATTTGATGAAGAGACAAACACACAGTCAGCATCTCCCCTCCTTTGCTGAAGCAGAATGTCCTGCTTCAGAAAAGCCCTGATCCCACTCGATCGCTCCCAAGTTTTGTTCTCATCCATTCTCATGGGTTCCCCCAAACACTTCAATGTTGTGTTTCCATGTCAGCATTAGCAATGGTGACCACTGACAGTGTGCCAATTAATCAGCCCTTGCTCCCCTTCCTGTTGCTCTGATCACACCTCTATTTTTTTTCCATCTCTGTTGCTACCAGTGGCCTCACAAGAAGCAGCAAAATTTATCTGTGTAATTTGTCTCCTAACAGCAAAACATAATTCAAACTATTGCTTACTCTGCTAGATTTCAGCTGCTTTTCAACTATAAATTGCAAGAAAGGCAGAGTAAAAAGCTGTGTTGCTTTTAACCACAAATGTGAATTCATGGCAAACACCAACTTCACCTGCATCTCAGACTCCAACTGATACCGCAGTTACTCTGAGCTGCCCAAGGGGTGACAGTCTTCCTCCTGCATCGAAGCCCTCCTGCAACCCATGGCAACCAGTCTGGCAAGAAGGGAGGAGAGGCTGAGAGGGAAGCAGCATAACAAACTAAGTTTACACAGTGTTACTACCTGACAGTATTTTCTCTCCACAGAACTTACCCCACTATTGAAGTTTGATTTTTCTTTTGAAAAAGGGTATTTCGTATTTTAAAGGGGAAAAAAAATCCGCCTGTCAGAGTTCTTCAGTGGAGAAGTAAGTGGAGGATCTGACTTTATACAGCAGCACTGTTTTGATTTGGCTTGCACTCTGTTGTTACTGTGGTGTATGGACAAATACCATTGGAAAAAAATCTCTTTGCTTTTTTTCAGTCAAAATATTTTGAACTGAAGGAATGTGAAAATATTCAGCAGGACCTTCTTACCTTTACCATAGGACCTCAGTAGCTGAGACAAGATTATATTTCATAAACATCAGGTGGAAATCCTGATTGTGGCTTCTATTTGTAGTGTGCTATCACCAGAAGCAAATATTTGGAGATACAAGGCCTTTTGTTGACTTAGCACTCTTGAGAGATTCTATGGAATAATTTGGATGTTTACTTTAGGAGGCTGAATAAAGGTCAAATGAATCCTTACGAAAAAAATCTCTAGTACAATATATTATTTATATATTCCTTGTGAAGTTATTTAAGAATCTAGGATTTTTACCTAACATAATTCTAGGTAATAATATTTCTCTATAATCTATTATACATTATACATATGATAGAGATATATATCATATATCATACAGATATTATAGAGAGATAATATAGTATATCTATCCAGGCTCTGATATAACTAGGCAATGACTTTCCTGAGACAGTATTGTTCCTGCAGCAATGACAATTAAGGATATGATTAGTGCAGATTAGTGTTTGGTGTACATAGTGGTTCACACAAAATACCCTTTATAAGTCTGTCCTCATCTTAATGTATTAATATTATTTGCACTATTCTGAGATAATTCTTTACAAGTCCAGGCTGGTTATAAACAATTTTGCTTGTACATTTCCATTCCTGCCCCTATTTCCATTAGAAAATACTCTGACAGGAAGAAACTGATTTGCTTTATAACAAAGCTGGAGTTTTCCTAAAAATAAAAAGCAAAAACACTTTATCAGAACCATCTGACTTAACACAAAGTTAAATATTTCTTTGAAACCATTAATAAGGAAAAATAAATTATAAGCTAGGGAGGAGTTTCTTTTCTTCTTTCCTAGTAGTCCAGCATTTGCTATATTCTCTCAGAATACTGAAATGATATATTCTGGCAGTGTGTTAAATCATCAAAGTAAGTGATGTTTTGAGACTTAGACACTGTATAAAGTATAAAAAAATCTTAAAATAATCATTGAGGCAGAAGGAAAGACAGACAATTACTCTATATCCTTGTGATTAGGACACAAGATACTGCTGTCTAGTTTCTGCTGCTCTTAAGGTCTGGCTAGTTGTATGAAGCAGAACAGCACCCACAACTGAGGAAAAGAGCAGCCAACCCCAGCTTCCACAACCCTTTGATTAACGCTCTGATTAACAAAGCAGGACCTATGGATTTAAGTAATTTCAGATCCAGAGGGAAACCTGAGAACCTGTCCCCATACAGGAGGAAGGCTAACACACTGGGCTTTTTGACTAAAAAATGTCTCCTCCCTCTGCAAACACGTGAACCTGATTCCACCTTTCGTAGTGTGTTTTCTCTGTCATCATACTTTAACAAGTTTGTCTGCATTTAATAAACAGCTCGGGAATGTCTGAAATAATGTATTTTAACTAATTTACTGTTCACTCCTGCCCTCTCCCTGGCCCATCACCCTCTCCAAAAGAAACTAAACTTGCTAAGACTTGATATGTATGAGCATGTCCTAACCAAAGCCCAATTCAACTACAAGATGATTTTCATATTAACTTAATCATCACACACCTATTAAAATCCTGTAAGAGATATGTATCTCAAACCCCGTGGCAAGGGTAGGTGATACAGCAGAGTAACCAGGGCAATTAACAAGACCATGTGCCCTGCACAAAACATAGAAGATGAGCAGCTACTTTATCTACGGTTTGAGAACACAACCTACTTATTTCTTTCAAAAAAAAAAAAAAAAAGCACGCTGCTTTTTTATTATTTAAGTGGAATTTATACTCAAGTTAACCACTACAGTTTTTCAAAGTATGACACTAAAGATAAGTGAGCTCTCAATTTAACCAGAGCAGGACCAGGTTTGTGACATTAAGTGAAAGGCACCAGGATCTTTCTTAATGCCACAAGATCCTCTTCAAAAAACATAGCACCAGAGTCTGCTTTGCTTGCTGAGCCTTCTCCTTTTCCCCAGAGTGACTCTTGGCACTCCTGCTGACCTTTGGTAGTTGTTTCTGATTATACTTTTCTCTGTCTCCAGTGAAAGTTCTAATTATTTTAAAGCAAACAAAATAGAAAATTAGTCTATAGATAATACATTTTGAGAGAAAAAAAAACCCCGACTTCTCAAAATTAGGTATTCTACCTTTTTAAAGCTGTCACAAACACTTGCTGTTCATGAGCTCTTAAACCAAAAATTATTCTGACTTAATCACACTTCAGATCTCAGCTTTGTCCTGATATAAAAGAGCAAAATCTGTCAAAACCACCTAAGTCCTTACAGTCAGGGTACATTATTTCCTGAGCAGTTCTAGGAAGCTGCTCCTTCCATGGAGAAGTTTCCCTAGCCTCTCAGCCACCTGCCTCTCCTACCCCTATCCATACCCTCACCCCCACGCAGTCTTCAAGACTGAATCCACTCCTGAATCAGCTGTGCTTCAGATCCATATTCCAGGTAGCTGATCCAACGGGGTCTTGTCAGTATAATGAAAACTTTGTGCATCAGAAATCAGTTAGGATTTCACTAGCTCTTCTCATCTCAATCCTTGTCAATGAAATAGTCTGCGTCTTCCAGAGAAAGAGTTACTGCAAGATGCTACCTTGGCTTTCAGATTACCGCACAGCTGGGCTTAGAGAAGGCAAGACAAGGAGCTGCAGAAATTACCAATACTCATGTTATTTTAGGAAATCACAAACACTTTCTGCCAGAAGAGAACCAAAATAATACCTAGCATGTTACATTTAATAAGCACCCATACAACCATATCCACTGTATTCCAGCTGTTATATTTCTATAACTTTATTTGTGCACAAGTGCTTTTAAGTGCTCTCTGGCTCTAAATGATTGGTGGCCTACCAGGGATTATACATATGAATAGAAATACTGCTGTGAATACAATGGACTGGAATTCAAATAAAATCTTCTCCCTCTCCCTACAGCAGCTTTTCAGTCTGTGTGTGGCTTCTTATCTGAAGAGCTTTGTATAAAAAGCTGTGGAAATAAACAGGTCTAACAAGATCTGGAGTTTATCTTGACAGATCTGTTCTTGACTGACTTTTAAACCAAACTCCTTGCATGCAAACTTGGAGAGTCATATTTGTATAAAGCAGACTGTGCTTCTGAAATCTTGTAGGAAATAAAGGCTGTCCTCTACATGCTAAGACTTTACATTGTAATTTAGTGATTACTTACTTGGCTCTGGGCTTTTACCCACATTATATATTCATACTTAAGGAGATTGAATATGGTAGCTAATAGCTTGGTCAACTAACACGAGAAGTCTAACCACATCAGGCTAACAGATAGCTTTCCAGATGTTCATCCTATGAAAATACACGAGGAACTGTTACCACAATAGTGTGACTTATATTTGTCTTTAATATTTCCAGTCTCAGTATTATTTTGAAGGAATATGCTATTGCACCTGCACAGCCAGCATGCTCAAATTAAAGCAGGGCTTTTTTATGAGTAAGTGAGCCTCTAAACTAATAATTCAAGCACTTAGGTCCTTTGCTAGAGGTCTCTCGGAGGTCTATATCCTTTTTTCTTCCAGGAAATTAAGTTCATAATTCCTAGAATAAGATTCTAAATTTTCTGGAAAATATTATTTATGAGTGACTAAGAACTGAGAAAGCAGCTTCTGAGCTGAAGATTAAGAAATCCTCAAAAGTGGCTAGGCAGCACACAGTTAAGTGTAAATGTTGCTGGCAGGCCAGGACCATAAATCTCGAGATGTGAATGCCAAACAGATATATTTATGCTGTGTCTCCTGACTAGTTTACTGTCATTGTATTTTCATAGCCTGATTTTTGTTAGGAATAGAACCTTCAGCAGGTTATTTTTTTGTGTGTGTGCTCCACAATAACGCTGCATGTGGCATAATCTGTACAAATTACTGCTATTTGACTACCTTTTTTTACTCTTATGTCAGACCAGTATGGAAAAAAATAATAATAAAAATGGTTTCACATTGGCTCTTTATACATTTTACAAAAAGAAAAAAAAAAATAATTAAATCATAAGGGAGCAAATGCATTGCAAAGCTGCTTTTTGAAGAGTCCAAGGTAGCATATTTGCCATTACTAATAACTTTTAATAGGGATTTACTGACATCTCTCATACAGCTCTGGAGACAGAGGACCACTTTAAAAGGATTGGTCTATAAGAAAGCCAGAAAACGAGGAGAGCTGAGCAGTCTGTTTCCACTGAAGAGTAAATTTCTTTGTTGTATTTGGGCAAAGTCACTCCCGAATTATCTATTATATGAAAGCTCGATTAATCTTTATACTTTAAAAAATAGTTTGGTACTCTCCTTTTCAAATAAATTTAGTACTATCAGTTTACAGGACAGGCAGTTTGTTATTGATGATAAAATATCAGAAGCTAGGGGAGACTCACTTCAAATCTTATCTGAAGTTTTGAACATTAACAATCATTTAACTTGAAAGAAATCCAGCTTTCGGTTACTCTTGCTTTCCTAAGAGGAACACCGATAGAGAAGATCCATGTTAGTGACATCTTTGTTAGTGACATGGACAGTGGGA
>NW_010324371.1:0-4837 GCF_000700745.2 Antrostomus carolinensis
GGGCGGCAGAGCCACGTCCCTCCTCTCGGGGAGGAGCTTCGGCTGCGGCCCTTAAAGCCCCGCCACACGTGGCCGCACGCAGCTCACCAACGTGCGTGCACGGCAGCGTGTACACGCGTGTCCCGGGCTGACCCCAGCGGCTCAGCCAGCGCCCGTGGAAAGAGCAGGGGACCAGAAGCCCCTCGGGCTTCTGTGCAGCTGGCTGCCGGTCCCTGCCCCGGTGAGCACTCGGTGAGCACGGCTGGGAAGAGGCTCTTGCCCGGGGTTGCATGTGCTGAGGTGAATTCCTCCCTCCCGGTGCAAACGCCGGGTCTGGCACGCAGGGCCCAGTTCTGGCACACAGGGCTCAGCTCTGGCACGCAGGGCTCAGGTCTGGCATGAAGGGCTCAGCTCTGGCAGTGTTTTCTTTATCTGCTTCACGCTGGTGAATCATCCTGCAATAGGCAAACACACCCCGGGCACTCTGCCTTCCCTTCCTCCCCATGGTTGGCTGAATCCTGATCCTAAAAGCTGAGGATGTAATTTTGCATCTCCCTTGTTTTTGTAGCTGTTTGGAGAAGTATGTAATAAAATCTGTCTCAAGACTTGCCTTGAGGGACTCCAGCTTCCCCCAGCCTCCTCCCCTCGTGTTGTTCCTCATCACTCCAGTCTCACACCCCATGTTTTTGCGTCCACGCTCTCACCAGACCAAACGTGTTGCTGAGGCTGGGGAAAGCAGAGCTGCCTTTCGGCTGCTCCCCCTCCTGTTGTGCAGAGCATTGTGCCTCGGCTGCGCTGCTCTGGAGAGGATGAGCCTTGCCTGACCTGTGCTCGGGGCCTTGGGTGCACCTGGGCACTGCTTCATGGCAGCCCAGTTTGGGGACACCAGCTTTTGTCCCTGTATGGTGCTGAGCTGGGTGCATGGTTCTTCGTGGGGAACATTTTATCCTAGAGCCTGGGGTGCCCTGGCCTGAGGCTGCTTCTGAGCATGAGAAAATAAAGTGTTTCAGGGGTGCCTTGTGCGTGCCGGGCCGGGGCTCATCTTGGGAACCTGTTGTCTGTGGTGCCTGGGGCTGCGTAATGGCTGCTGCAGCTTTTCTGATCTCCTCTTGCAGGCTGCGAGCTGACTGCCAGTACCAAATCCTACACGTTCCAGGTGGATGAGGAAGATGACTCTGACCATATTTTGGCCCTGTCTGTGGTAAGAGAAATGAGAATTAACTGTGCTTGCCCTCTCCCTTAGTGTCCCACAGCCTCACCCCTGCTTCCCCTGCTCATTCCCCCTTCCTGGGCCAGACTGGGGGACTCCCTTGGCTGAGACCCCAGCACTGGTTGCTCTCAGAGCAGGGCATGGGACTGTCACATTTATTGATTGTATGGAAGGTCTTGAGCAAAGCTAGTGGTGGCAGGAGGCTGCTCAGCAGAGGAGTACTCCAGACATGGGGTGAAAGAAAGTATTTTTTCCTTTTGTTTGCCCTCACTGGAGCCTCCTACTAGAACATACCTCCTCACCAGCTGGGTCTCTGGCTTGTTACTCTCCAAGCCTAGGCTGATGCAGGGCTTCATGCCTGGCTCTCCTTGGGGGTCATTTTCTGACCTGTGAGTGCAGGACCTGCCAGCATGGATCAGATCCATGCAGAAAATGCAACCTAGGTGCCATCTCTTGAGGTGGTTGCAGGAACAGCTGTCCCAGCTGGGAGATCCACAGAGCTCCTCTGCAGGCACTAAGGAGGCAATTGCTGCAGGGGGGGGATCTGTGCTCTCCTTCTTTTGTGGAGCAGCATCCTCACATCTTGTGTGGTAGCTGGGCTGGTAGTGTTGCTGTGGGTTGCTTGTCCTATGGAGAACCCTGGCTGTCCCTCCTGTGTGCCCTGGGAGAGCAGGAGTTCACAATCTCTGCTCCCACCCAGGTCTGCCTCACGGATGGTGCCAAGGATGAGTGCAACGTGGTAGAGGTTGTAGGACGAAACCACGAGAACCAGGAGATTGCTGTGCCTGTGGCAAATCTGAAGTTGTCATGCCAGCCCTTGGTAAGAGGTTGTTTTGAAGACACAGGTAGGGATGGCTGTAGGGAACTGGATGTCTCTGGATGTTTGTGGACCTTTCTCCTAGGACCCTGACCATGAGCTGGTCTGCAGCTCAGGGGTAGCCTTGGGTAGCCTGGCAGATGTCCCCAGAGGGCATGTTGAACTGGGCCAGCTGACATGCCAGGGACTGCAGGACATCCTGGTTTTTGCCTCCACCACTAAGTCAGCTCCATCTCTGTCTCTTTGCAGCTGAGCCTGGACAACTTCAAGCTGCAGCCTCCAGTGACCTTCCGCCTGGCAGCGGGCTCTGGCCCAGTACACCTCGCTGGCTGGCACCAGATTTGTAAGGACTTGTGTGTGGGGACAGGTTGGGAGGAGAGAAGGGTGTGGAGGGGCTGGTTGGGGAGCCCCTGAGAGATGAGCCTGGTGCTGTCCAGCACGTGTGCTTGGTGCCTCCTTTTTGCTGGTTCCCCAGGGGCCGTCTCTGTGCAGGGATTCCTTCCCTGCTGTAAAGCCTTGCATGGGAAAAGGAGTCTGGATGACCCACACTGTCCCCTTTTCCCATGGCTGGGTGTCACCATCCCTCTCTGAGACCTCCCTCTAGCTGGGATAGAGCTTATTGCCCACAAGCTGCTGCTCCAGCACTCCTTGGGCTGCTCTGCTCTTGGAGTGTCTAAGGGGTCAGTTGTGTTTGCTAAAGACATACATTGATGAGTAACAGGATTATTTGTGTCCCAGTGCACAGGGAAGATGCTTCCTTTGAGGAGGATGACGACTTGTCTGAGGAGGAGGAGGAGGAGCTTGCTCCTATCATGCCGGCCAAGAAGTAGAGGAGGAAGTAGTAGCTTATTCTCCGAGCAAGGTGAGGGGCTGGGCAGCCTCTGAGGAAGGGTCTGGGTGGCTGTGATACTGGTGTGGCAAATGGGGGTGGGAGCTGCCCTGCCACAGGAGGCTGAAGGTCTCAATCTGGTTGTTCTTCCAGGTACTCACTGGTACTTCTTGCCCTGGACGGCTTTTACCTCGGACACCTCTTGCTAGGACCTCAATGTTTGCTGCTTTGGTTTTATTTTTATTTTTTTATCTGTTGTAACTTTTTGGGGAGCAGAGGCTGCTCCCAGCACTGGGATGTTTCCTTTCTCACAGCCCTAGGAAGCTGATCCCAAAACTGGATGGATGCTGCTGGTACATCCCCTCTCCCCCAACCCTGTGCTGGGAGTCGGGGATGGAGGAGATGATCCTTTCCCTGTGCCTTTTTGCTGTCCTGGACCTCTGCTCTGTGCACCCCCCTCTCCCTGGCTCTGAATACCCAGTCCAGTAGATGGACATAAAGCCAGTGGTGGGACAGGCAGTTTCACTGATTCTAGTGTGTTTGCTTTGCTTTACTCACAATTTGATGGGGTTTATACACTTGGAATTGTGAAACTGGGGCCCAGGCTTCATCCTCAACCACAGTTATGGTGGGGTGGGAGCTCACAGCTTATCTGTGATCTGGGAGGAGGTTCTGGGTCAATCTGCTTTGTAAAGAACTGTTTTTACACCCTGAATAAAGGTCTCTCAGGCATCAGGTCTGGAGGGGGGTCACTGCTGGCTGGCAGGTTCCTCCCATGCTCACTTCAATGGGAGAACATAGAATCGTAGAATTGTTTGGTTGGAAAAGACCTTTGAGATAATCTGTCCCTGTCCACTAAAAAACAATATCTCTGAGCACCTTGTCTACCTGTCTTTTAAATACCTACAGGGATGGTGACTCAGCCACTTCCCTAAGCAGCCTGTTCTAGTGTCTGACAACCCTTTCAGTGAAGAAATTTTTCCTGATATCCAGTCTGAACCTCGCTTGGCACAACTTGAGGCCATTTCCTCTTGTTCTATCATTAGTTACTTGGGAGGTGCTCTTCTGTGTCCAGTTCCTGACACTTGTTTCCCTTGGTGATGCTGCGGAGCTCACAGGAGGGACCCAGGGCCTCCTCGCTCTCCTTTGTGGGCTCTGCACACTTGTACCCCATGAGCCAGCTCAGTGCTGCATCCAGGCTACTGAGGGAAGGGGCAGGGTTGCAGGTGGCTTATGGGGCAGGGACGCAGCTCCATGTGTGCTCCCAAGGATAACCCAGCTCTTAGCAACACCCCCCTGGTTTGGGTCATGTTTGCCCTGGTGCTGGGCACTGTCACAGCAGGGTCCTCTGTTGTGTCTTGCTCTCAGCCCAGCACCATCCTGTGGAGAGATGAAACACCAGCACCTGCAGGGTGTGGGGCAGGTTTGAGCTCTGACCTTTGCTCTGACCTCATGTACCCCCATGTCTGGGTACCTGAGGAGGATTTAATCCTTTCTGTGCTTTAGTCAGGTGGCATTTCTCACCCCTGGGGGCTGGTCCTGTCCATAGAAGTTTATCTGCTGGTTTCCCTGCATACAATCTTGCATCCTTGGCCCATGAGTTGATGCTTGCCCCAGCCCTACTTGTTGGTGACACTGGCTGCTGTCCCTGAGAAGCATTGTGTACTGTTCTGTCCTGTTGGTTCCCTGGGACAGTTTGTTTCTCAGTTTCCTGGTCTCCAGTAGGAAATCCTCCAGGGTGGATCCTCAGCTCAGGCTCCATCCTAGGTTGTGACTGGGGCTGTTTCCCTCCTCTGGGGCTTGGCAGATCCTCTCGACCTCTCCACTGTTTCCTTCTGGCCCCGAATAACCCTCGATCAAGCCCCCTTGCCCTGCACAGAGTGGGGCTTTGACGCCCCTCACAGTGAAGGGGAAAGGACCCTTGGCATCCCAGCCCCGTGGCAGGGGACCGGAGGACGGAGAAGAGCCCGGCTGAGGGATGAACCCGCTTGCTTGTCTATGG
>NW_010324372.1:0-4140 GCF_000700745.2 Antrostomus carolinensis
CGCACAAAGGGTTACACGAGGCACCCTGGAGTGACACCGCTGCCACCAGCCCGGGAGCTCAGCTCCTTCCTGGTCGGATCTCAGGCTCGGTGAGTCCCTAACCCTGTCCCCCGGGATCTGCCGGCCCCGCTTCCCCTGTGGGGATGGGGGCCCAGCCGTGTCTTCCCCTGGGGAACCGGCTATGCTTCGTCCCTCTCTGGGTGGCCCCAGGACCCGGGAACGCTCCTGGAGTCCTGCCCCGATGGCATGGAGATACACCGGGGTGGAACGTGCCGCCCCTCTGTCACAGCTGTGTGCCCCGAGGGCTGGAGGACACGCGTCTGTCCCACTGACTGACACCCTGGCTGTGTCACCTTCCAGAGACCCTTTTCCCAGAGTGGGGGGTCAGCGTCAACCCATTGCCATGTAGGTGGGGTTGGGTTAGAGGAGCTTCTGGGGGGATCTGGGACCCCAGTTCTGCATGGCCACGACCAGACAAGGGACGAGCAGTTTTGCAGCACTGGCTGAGACCAGGAACCCCGCTGATCCTGGGAAGGCTTCAGGGTCCCAGATTGAGGACCCCCATCAGCAGGAGGGTTGGCAAACAGGTTATGGGTGGTGAGGAATGGCCGTGGGGTGAGGCTGGGGTGGGCAGGGTGCATCGCTTTCTGATAAATAACCTCCCCACCCACTGCTCTCCCCACGGTGGGCATTGCCAGCGGTGTCACCCGGGGCTGGGCACAGCCCTGAGTTGGGGCCCTTACAGTGGGGGTAGCTGCCCTGGCACAGCCTGGGCTTCATTTGGCATAAAAAATCCTGGAAGATGTTGGCCATGGTGTGTGCGTGGGGCAGAGTGGAGCGCGTGGGGCTGCCCGTACCGCCAGTGCCCAGCGCCAGGCGTGCCGGGCTGGGCCACGGTCAGCTCTGCCCAGATACTGCCGCTCCCGGCGGGGCCATTTTGGGTGCAGGCTGGTTTCTGTTGGAAACCGGCCGAGCCGGGCCCCCCCGGCGCCCCCTTCGCTGCCTCCTTTGGCTTGGGACAGGCCCTACGCCAGGTCCCCAGCGGGAGAGTGGGGACAGGACCAGGGCTTGGCGGCACCGTGGGTGCTGTCTGAGAGCTGCTACTGTCCCCCCACTGTCCCCTCTGCCCCAGACTACTGCTGCCCATGGAGAGCCACAGGTGGCAGCGAGACAGAGGTGCCTGGGTGATTTGTGGTGCCCCAGTGGTGGGACAGCAGTGGGAGCCGGTTGGGGACAGTGAAAGGCTGTGCTGGGTGGCAGTGGGGTTGGCTCTGGCACAGTGGATGAGCCGTCACCCTGGTGAGGGGAGTGCTCTGGCTGTCCCACAATTGGGGTCCCTTGGACCTGTGGCTCATGCCAGGTCACACTCAGGCATCCAGGGAGTCCATAGGCACTGACTGGCCAACGCTGCTGACATGGCTGAGACCAGACTCACCAGTTCAGCTCACTGATCTGGCAGGAAACCACCCCACCGCCATGCTGGGGTCTCCTGTTTATTACCGGCCCCTTACAAGCCCCGGGACAGGACCGCAGGTGCCACCACACCAGGGTCCTGCTCAGCCCCAGCTGCCCCCTGGGCACATATATCCCCGTGTGTCAAGCACTGGTGGGCAGCGGTGGGTGCTTGGGCTGGTTTTGGTGGCTCGTGACACAGAGTGGAAACCTGGACTCTGCCCTCTGCGCTCACCAGCTTACAACCCAGCTGGCTGGGGCTGTTGCTGAGGTCTGGGTGAATGATTACACCATCCCTCTCTGGGTCTCATTTTGGGGGCCCAGCTGGCTGCTTCAGTGTGGCTCCGGCTGGGGGTTGGTCACAGAAAGACCCCACACTGGGGCTAAGCTGCTGCGCTTGCCCCAGGACTGGCTGCCCACCGCTGGCCCCAGCTACCCCAGGCCAGCCTGGCTTGGGGTGGGGGGCATTTCACCTCCCTCCAGCTGTGGGCTCGGGGCTGGCATGAGCAGGCAATGGCTGTGGGTCTCTCCTCCTCAGTCCCTGTGACAGTCAGAGGGGTGAGGACCTGGTGGCTGTGCTGTGCTGTTGGTTGTCCTGTCCCCATTGCCCTGGAGAATTGCTTGATGGTCTCACTGGGGTTTCCTTGGCATGTGCAATGGCACAAGTAAACCCGGACCCTTCGAGTCCCTCATCAAACTGGCTCCTTCCTGTCCCATCCCATGGGAAGTCGTGGGAGGCACTGGGCCCACTGTCCTCACCCCCATGCAGGGATCCCGCGTCTCTCCGGGTTCACACCGATGTTTCCTCTGGGGAGCCAGAGGCTGGTGGAGGGGATCCCTGGGCCCATCCCAGATGGGCTGTCACCCTGTCAGGCTCATCTGTCCTAGGTGGAAAATGTTGAATTTGGGGAAAACCCAGGGAAACCAAAGGGTGAAGCCGGAGCACTGGTGCTCCCAAAGCAGTTGGCAGAGCTGCCAGCTCCACTGTCGTGTCGGAGCCCAGAGTCCAGGGTGGGCACTGGAGCAACTGTCTGAAGCAGCAGCCTGGGGTCTGCCAGATCCTGGGAGGAGGGAGGGGAGCGGGACCACAAGGGTGGTGTGGGCAGGTGGTCGCAGCCATGGAGATAGCTCCTGACCTGCTTGCCCTGCGTAAAACCTCCCCTTCTGTGGACGCGCCTCCGAGGAGATGGAGATGGACCGCCTGAGGGGATAGTTCACACTGCATGGAGGCAGCTCTGGGATTCAGACCAGCTCCCATGCAGGGTCAGCCGGGGTGTGACACAACAGTGAGTGCCGGTGCCTCCAGTGGGTGCCCAGGCACCGTGGGGGGCTCTGTCCTCTGCACCCTTGTACCCGGTACCTGCAGCTCAGCTTTGCTTCTGCTCTTTGTTGCAGGCTGAAGTGGGATTGAGGAAGGGGCCAGTGGCTGCAAAGAGGAGCCGGAGCTGGTCCGTGCCCTTGGCTGCCAGGCAGGGCCTGCCACACCGGCCGGCTGCCGCGGTCGCCCTCCCTCGCTTGCGTTGGCGGGTGGCTGCCATGGAGGAGATGTTGATCTGGGAGCAGCACACGGTGACACTGAGCAAGGTGAGCACAGCCCGAGGTGGCTGTGGGAGGGGATGGGGACTGTGGGCCCACCTCTGCCTGACCCTCTCTGTCCATCCCCACTAGGACCCTCAACGGGGCTTTGGCTTCGCTGTCTCTGGAGGCCGGGACCGTCCCAACAGGATAACTGGGGACACAGCGTTACTTGTTTCGGATGTGGTGTTCGGGGGACCAGCGGGGGGCCGGCTCCAGTGAGTGCGTGGGGACATGGGGGTGCTCACTGCCAGTGGGGACAGGAAGGGCAGTGAATCACTCCTGCTGGGACAGGGCCAGCACCGCTGCCACCCTGCCCAGGTTGGATGGGGTCCCCTTGGGGCAATGGGTGCCCTCGCCACCCCGCCAGCTCTCACAGCCGGGGACTGCACCTTGGGCAGAGCCATGGCTGCGTTTTCCCTCCCAGGAGGAAGGATCACATCGTGATGGTGAACGGCCTTTCCATGGAGAATGTCTCATCATCCTTCGCCATCCAGACACTTAAAACCTGTGGCAAGGTTGCCAGATGGGGTCCCCTTGGGGCAATGGGTGCCCTCGCCACCCCGCCAGCTCTCACAGCCGGGGACTGCACCTTGGGCAGAGCCATGGCTGCGTTTTCCCTCCCAGGAGGAAGGATCACATCGTGATGGTGAACGGCCTTTCCATGGAGAATGTCTCATCATCCTTCGCCATCCAGACACTTAAAACCTGTGGCAAGGTTGCCAGCATCAGTTGTGCACAGAACTGCACCACGCTTGTCATCATCCTGGCTCCCCTTGTCCCACACACCCTAGATTCCTGTTCAGAGCTTGGAAACATCTCCTGCCAGAGATGGCTGCACCCACCATCCTCTCCTTCTCACTTTCCCCCTGTAGACAGTGAGGAGAATGAAGAAAGTCCACCTCCCTGCAAGCAAGAGCAGCCCTGGGTCTCCCACTGCGCCCCGGCGCTATGACTCGGATGAGGACTACGGGTCGCCTGATGCGGATCCAGCCCTGCACCGCTCCCGGGATGACCTGGACCACAGCCAGGGCTACGACGGGGACTCATCTAGCGAGAGGAGCTCTGGCCACCACTGTCACCACAAGCCAGTGACCCGGAGCCGGAGGCGAA
>NW_010324372.1:4209-6557 GCF_000700745.2 Antrostomus carolinensis
CCAGCCAGTGGAGGCAGAGCCCTGGCAGCAGCTCGGATCGGAGGGGCTGTAGTCAGCACCGCTCCACCAATGGCTTTGGCCACGAATGGGACAGCAACGGGCTAGCCCTGGTGTCGGGCTTCAAGCGGCTGCCATGCCGGGATGTGCCGATGAAGCCCATCAAGTCAGTTCTGGTGAAGCAGAAGCAGAACGAAGGTGAGGCCCTCCCACTCCCTCTGTCCCTGGGTCTTGTTGCCTGATTTGTGGCCGTACGTCCCCCTGGGAAGGAGGTGATGGCAGGGGTGGTGCAAGGGTCAGGGCCAGGGGCTGATGGCAGGGTTGGTGCCAGGGTCAGTGCCAGGGTCTGGCATGCAGTGAGAGGGCAGTGCATGCTCTGCTGGGTGCACCAAACCTGCCTGGCCTCAGCCTGGGGTTGCAGAGCTCAGCTTCGAGGCTTGGTAGTGCCCCAAGGGGAGCCGGGGTGAGCTTGTGGGGATGGTGGTGAGGGGGGACCTCAAGGGGGTCCTGCATCTGCCTGGCTCCAGCACTGTCATGGGCTCTCTCTGGTGCAGAGTATGGCCTGAAGCTGGGAAGTCAGCTCTTCATCAAGCATATAGTGGAAAGCGGGCTGGCGGCGAAGGGCGGCTCCTTGCAGGAGGGAGACCTCATCCTGAAGGTATGAGGGTCCATGGGATGCACAGCACTTGCTGGGGATATCATGTCCACCTCTTTGGGTGCCTCGTCCTGGCTAGTGTCACCGCAGGGGACAAGCCATAGTGTGCTTCTCTCAGCTGCCTGCAAAGGATGGCAGCTGTGCTGGAGGCAGCTCCATCTGGTGCCTGCACCCTGCCCTGGATCCCCACCTTCACCAGGGACCCCACATGTGCTCTCGGGGACCAGCTCCCTGCCATGCCGAGGCTGGTTGAGGCAGCTCCACGGTGTTCAACCAGGGATGGTGGCTTGTCCCACTGCCACAGCGGTATCACATTTGCCCCGCTGTCCCCACGGCACGTGGTCCCCACTGGGGGAGCAGTTAGCCCAAGGAGCTCAGGTGTTCAGGGTATGTCAGGTGAAATGATGCTTAAAGTATCTGAGGAGGAGGAAATGAGGGCAGGAGATGCTTCATTTGCACACATGGGCCAGGCAGACCTGTGGCTGCTGGGAACTGGGGCCAAAGCGACTCTGGGGCAAACAAGAGGGATTTCATCCCAGCAGTCCAGTGGGAAAAGCTGCTGCACCTCAGGGAGATCACATGGTCCCCCTGGGGTCTGACTCCCCGGCACCAGTTTGGTGTGTGGAAGGACAGTGCTTGGCCAAGGTCAAAGTAAAACTGAGCTTCAGGCAGCATCTGAGCAGGTTTCTGCAGTTCCTGCCTCCATGCAGGACCCTCCTGCAGCCAAAGGTGGGAATTAATTAGCCTCACTAATTTGTTTCCTCTGTTCAGGATGAGGCCCCACTGGGAGGCAGCCAGGAATGGGGATGTGGCCCAGGACAGGCAAAGCCGTGGGAGCTGAGGCCCAGCTGGAGGGGCTGGGAAGGTGCTGGGAAGGCAGCAGTCGGAGCATCCCATTTGAGTGGGGCTTTCCCAGGAGCAAGCGCCCTAAGACTTCCTGCTCTGCCCACTCCAGATCAACGGGGTGACCAGTGCAGACATGTCCCTGGCTGACACCCAGCAGCTCATCGAGCGGACAGAGGGGACCCTGACCCTGCTCATCCTCCGGGACCACCGGCAGTTCCTGGTCAGCATCCCTGACATAGAAGACAGCCAGAGTGACAGCTCCCGGATGGATGGTGAGGGGATGTGGTTGACGGGGCTGGGGTCCCAATACACAGCACAGGGACTGGACGGTCACTAATGCAACTTCCCTCCTTTTGCTGCAGATATCTCCGACATCGACTCTGAACTGTCCCATCCACCATCCCCTGAGACCTCCCCACAACCTCCAGCTGCTGCCAGGATGAATTCACCACTGTAAGCCCCACTGTGTCCCCACAAGCCCTTCTTTCCCCCATCTGATCCTCCTGTGTTCTCTGCCTGTCTGGAGGGGCTGGTTCTCCACCATCCCGGAGACAGCTCACCCTGGAGGTGGCACTGCCCTTTAGTCCCCAGCTTGCTGCTCTGTCCCTGCTGCCAACTCGGCATTGCCTGCCTGTGCCCATCCAGTGTCTGCCTCCGTGATCTGCCTAAATCCTGCCCCAACTTTGTTCCAGGGGGAGGAGACGATCGAACAGCAACCCTACAGCTGACACGATCGTGGGTGATGCTCAGGACCCTGGTGAGTGAGCTCCCTGGTGAGTGAGCTCAGATCAGGCCGGGGGGCCTCAGGGCACTGAGTGGGCTCGGGGCTCCTGCCTTTCTCCACTGCGCC
>NW_010324372.1:6606-6922 GCF_000700745.2 Antrostomus carolinensis
GCCAGTGCCACCTCCTGGAACAGCCCTCCTTCCCTGCAGACCTGCTGGCGGCCGTGGAGGGGGATGGCCACCACAGCCCCCATGCCAGCCCCACTGCCCGAGCCGCCCACAAGGACAGGTACGTCTGTGGGAAGTGGTGGGGAAGGGCTGGGGGAGATGGGGATCTGCTCTGGCACAGGGCTGGGGTCACAGGGCCGGTGACCCCCTGTGCTGTTCCCGGTATGTCTCCCCTGGGCTGACTGCAGCTTCTCCCATGGCAGGTACAGCGCCGACTCCAGGGTCGTGCACTTCGTGAAGGCCAAGAGCGGCGGGCGGG
>NW_010324372.1:7068-7452 GCF_000700745.2 Antrostomus carolinensis
ATGCTTCTGCACCCAGAGTGGCTCCTTCCCTCTGGGTCTGATACAACCCCGGGCTTTGGATTTCTCCTGCTGGGTGTTGTTTTGGGTCAGTGCTGGTGCCCATGGCCTGTACCTGTTGGGCTGGCTCTGTGGGCACTGCCCGAGGGGCTGGTCCCATCTACAGCACCATGCTGACACCCAACAGGGTCCAGGTATCACCCCAGCTGGCCTGGAGGCCCTCTCCAGGGTTCCTAGGGGTTGTGACAGGCACTTGGGTGACATGGACCAGTTTACCTCTCCCACCCTACCCTGGGCAGTGCCGTCCCTGGGATGCCTGCTGGTACCCGCACCCTCTGTCCCGCTGGCAGGGCTGTGTCCAAGTGCTTTTCCACGGCAGGGGAATGG
>NW_010324372.1:7466-8802 GCF_000700745.2 Antrostomus carolinensis
GAGGCCGTGCAGTATCTCATGAGCCTGCCGCCGGGTGAGGACATCACGCTGTGGACCCAGAGCAAGCAGGACAGTGAGTGACAACCGGATTCATCCTGGGCTTGTGCCTTTCCATCCTCTGTCTCTTCTGAGCAAGCGCAGTTGCTGGACTTGCCCAGGCCCTTTCTGCCCCTACAGGGGTGTCCTTCTTCCCTGCACTCCCCCTCCTCCTCCAGAGAGGTGATGGGGGACCAGACCAGCTGTGCCCTGTTTGTGCCCTGGCATCCTGCAGGACGGGGGCTTTCTGGCACCGTGGCTCAACCTGGAGAGGCCAGTGCGTGCCAGGGGGTCTGGTCCTGCTGTTCCCAGCATGCCTGAGAGCCATGGGAGGAAAAGGTGTCCCCAGCGCCCTCAAGGGCAAGGGCTACTGTGGAGGCTCCCAGCCAGCCTACCCCCTTCGCAAATCCCTCCAGCACCTTCTTCTCCAGCATCTTTCTCCTCAGCCACCTCTTGCCCTGATGGTCCTTCTCACCCTGGACTCCAGTTTACAGGAAGATGATCTCGTCCAACGTGGGTGACTCATTCTACATCCGGACGCACTTTGACTTTGAGAAGGACACACCATCGGGGCTCAGCTTCGTCCGTGGCGATGTCTTCCATGTGCTGGACACCATGTACCGGGGCAGGCTGGGGAGCTGGCTGGCTGTGCGCATGGGCAGGGACCTGCAGGAGCAGGACAAGGGCATCATCCCCAACCAGAGCAGGTAGGGATGGAGCCAGGAAAGGGCCCAAGACAAGCAGAGCTGGGGGATGGCTCCCCAGTGACACAAGGACATGGATGGCGAGCCCAGTAAAAGGCAAGGCAAGGGCTGGTGGAGCTGTGGTGGGAAGCATGAGCCAGTGAAATCCCTTCTCAGGCATAATGGGGCAGTTGATGCTCTGGTTGTCCAAGGCCCTGGAGGGATGAGGCTACCACAGTTTCATCTGGCTGTGCCACCAAGCAGCTTGTCCTGCCCTAATACTCGGGACCCGGACAGACAAAGCAGGGGGTAAATCCGGAGGCTCCAGGTCCTGAGCCCTTTCCCCTCCCAGGGCCGAGCAGATCGCCAGCCTGGAGTCAGTACTGAAAGCCACGTCTGGTGCCAACCTCTCAGGGGCACGGGCCGAGTTTTGGAAGCTGCGGGGACTACGGGGAGCCAAGAAGATGCTGCGGAAGAGCCGGGAGGACCTGTCTGCCCTCACAAAGCAGGGCCGCTACCCCCCGTACGAGAGGGTGGTCCTGAAGGAAGGTGAGCACCAGGGCTGTGTCCTCATTGCCCAGGCCCCCCCCAGGGGACATCAGCCTGAGGCTGCCCCA
>NW_010324372.1:8845-9770 GCF_000700745.2 Antrostomus carolinensis
CTCCGGGTACTAGTGGGGTCTGCTGTCCTGGGAGGAGTGGGGTGAGTCCCAGGCCCATGGGGCACCTCGAGGAGCAGGGCTGGATGTGTGGGTGCTACAAGCTCTGCCCTCATCCCCAGCTTCCCTGAGCTGGTCTCTCTTCTCCCCCCAGCCAACTTCAAGCGTCCGGTGGTGATCCTGGGCCCCATTGCAGACATTGCGATGCAGAAGCTGAGCACAGAGCTGCCCGATGTGTTTGAGGTTGCCCGTACGTGCCCTCCATACCAGGGGAAAACTATCCAGCAGCTGCACCTGCAGTGTCCAGGCCCTGTGGGAGCCATTTACCTGCAGCTCTGTCCTGATCCTGCCTCATTATGCCCTCCCCATGACACCCCAACACCTTCCTGGACTCATTCATCCTCTCCCCATGCATCATGACACCAGCCAGGCCCCAGACATGCCCCCTTCTTGAGAGACACAGCCCCAGGGCTGGGCACAGTGAGACCCAGCCTGGGGCTGCTGGAGATGCCACGTCTCCCCCAGCCCCTCTCAAAAAAACCCTCTCACGCCACATCTCTGCGTCCTGCAGCGAGTGTGCCCCGAGACGGGGCATCATCCAAGGTCATCAAGTTGGACTCAGTGCGGCAGATTGCAGAAAAGGTGAGATTTTCCTGTGTCCTTGGAGCCAGGTGGGCTGGAGTGTGGGGAGGAACCCACGGCCTCTGTCCCTAGCCCCAGCGGGACTGATGGCTGTGCCCTGCCCCAGGACAAGCATGCCTTGTTGGACATCACACCCTCAGCTGTGGAGCGCCTCAACTACGTGCAGTACTACCCGGTGGTGGTGTTTTGTGAGCCCGAGAGCCGGCAGGGCATCAAGGCCATGCGCCAGTGGCTGGCACCCGACTCCAGGAAGAGCTCCCGGCGCCTCTACGCCCAGGCCAGCAAG
>NW_010324372.1:9841-10109 GCF_000700745.2 Antrostomus carolinensis
AGGACATCATCAGTACACAGCACACCCAGCCTGTCTGGATGGCGGCAGAGCAGGTATGGGGCTGCAGCCAGGCAGGTGACAGGGCCACAAACTTGTCCCCCACACACATGGGGTCCCAGGTCTCTGTCATCCCCACCCTGCAGGCAGATGTGGCGCTGGAGGACAGTCTGGACCTGCTGAATCCACCGAGCACTGTGCCTTCGGGCTACCTGACCTGCGACAGTCACGCCAACAGCGACTACGACGACACAGATGGTGAGGCGGGGGG
>NW_010324372.1:10372-11761 GCF_000700745.2 Antrostomus carolinensis
AACCCTGCCCCTCCCTCTGACCCCCCCAATCTCTCTGGTCTTTCACAGGCGACCAGGCAGCTACAGCAGGGCCAGCGCTACAACAGCATCAGGTACCCTGCATGCCAGGGCCAGCCGGGGGGTTCAAGCAGCCAGCCCTGGGGCTGGGGAAGGTGCCAGCTCTGCCTGGCCCGACCCTGGGCTGCAGGGGACCATCTCCACCACCCATCCTGACCTGGTGGCAGAGGCATCACTGCTGCTTCTCGTCCCCCAGGGAATATGAGCATGACGCTGTGAGGAAGAGGTTCACGCGTGCCAGGGATGACTCAGACCAGGATGAAGGCTACGAGTGGGGCCCAGCTACAGATGTGTAGTGGCACCACTGGCCTGTCCCACTGGGCACCTTGGGCCAGCACTGCCGCTGCCCCATGCCACCTGGTGGGGCCTAATCCTGCTGTACCTCTCAACACCCAGCACCACCAAGTGCCTCCTTCTGCCTTTTGGCCACAGCCTCTGCTGCTGGAATAAAAGGGATGGTTTGATCAGGACGGGCTCTTTTCATGTGTACTGGGTGGCAGTATGCAGGGGAAACCCAGGCAGCAGGATGGCCTTGCTGGGACCCAGGCATCTCCATGGCCATGCACCCTGCCTGCCTGAGGCATGGCTGCAGGAACCAGGCTTGGGTTGTGCCAACGTCTGGCATCGCAGTGGGCTCAGGGCGCACACAGCAGAGCTGAGCCTCCTCTGCTGCAGCCCAGCCAGGGCTATTGGAACGCACCCTCCCACGTTCCCCAAAACTTTTATTTTTACATCAACCAAGCACACAGGCAATGTCAGGTCAGTGCTGTCTTGGCTGCAGAGGTCCAGAGACCCATAAAAGACACATCACCAGGGGCTGGTCCTTGGGGCTCATTACCCCAAGATCCCTGGGATGTGGGACTAGGCATAGGCAGTGTTGTGTTCCCTTTTGCTGTGCCAAGGGACAGTCCCGATGAAGACCCAGTGCTGGGGCCAGGCTGTGCGTGCAGAGCAGTTAAAGGCAGCACCAGCGAAAAGCAGAGGTGGTTTCCCAGCTTGGTGCAACATGTCTAATGGGGAGTTTGTTTGCACTCCCAACAGGCCCCGGCAAAGCCAGGGAGGAGGAGTGGGTGCCAAGGGTGCTGCTGCGCTGAGGGCTGAGTCTGGGAGCTGCCAGCTCTCTGTGGCGGGGGAGGGGGGGTGCCAGAATGTGCCCACACACTGGAGTGCAGGGTCAGTGTGGCTCTGGGGCTGTGCTCAGGCAACCCCTGGAGCTGTGCTTCCAGCACCATCCCCAATGGGGAAAGGCACCATTGGTGATGTAAAAGCACTATTTGTGGTGAGTAGATGGGTGACCTTTCATGTAGGGTCCCCTCTCCTGCCAGCACCAGG
>NW_010324372.1:11809-16776 GCF_000700745.2 Antrostomus carolinensis
GGGGGAAGTGAATGGAGGAGGAGGAGAAGGTGCCCAAACCATAGGCCCGGACACTGCTCAAGCTGGGCATCAGGCCCCCAAAATCTCCCACTGTGTCCTGAGTTAAAGCAAAGAGGTGCAGGATTAGGCCCTGCTGAGGACCAGCGGGCTCCGATGAGGGCGCTGGGGCAGGAGGCAGAGCTGCCCTTGCGGCCCTGGGCTTGCTCCTGCCTGGTCCCAGGCACATGCAGCGGCAGCCGGCATGGTCTTGATGTGGACCTAGGCAGAGACACATACATCAGCTGCGAGACACCAAACCCTGGGTACTGGTGCAAAACTCAGCCCAGCCTGCTCTGTCTGCAGCCGCAGCTGCCCCATGGCACGGGGGCCCTGGCTGTCCCCTAGCCCAGCTCACCTCACTGACCGCCTGTGTGAGGATCTGGATGATCTTCTCATGGGGTGTTGCCACCACGCTCTGCCCATTGATTTCAATGATGCGGTGCCCCACGCGGATGCCACCTCTCTCTGCGATGCCCCCACGCATCAGGCTGCAGATCTGAGGAGCAGGGAGCACTGGTAAGGTCAGAGCTGTGCCCACAGACCAGGGTCTCACACAACCACCACCCCAACCCCTCTCATTTCTGCAGGCTCCGGGCAAGAGCCCCAGACCTGGATGCTGTCTCCTCCACCCCGTGGGCGTGCAGCGAGGGCAGGGCCATCCCTTTCCATTGCTTCCACCAGAGTGACGTGCTGAGCTGTAGGGCAAGGGCAGCCCCACAGGCTTTTGTTCCCCTGGCTCAGCTCCCCCCAGCCACCCATCAAACCCTTGTGGCTCCCATCACACCTGGGCTGCAGTCAGAGCTTCTCCCTGGGGCAGCAGCTCCTGTGTGCCTGTGGAGTAACTGCATCTCCAATAGTATTGGGAGCATCGGTCAGTGCACGATACAGCTCTTCCACACCCCTCCACCACCCACCCACCCCCTCAAGTCCTGCTGGTCCTGGAAATGCCCTTCTCTGCCTTTCCAATGTGGCCACTGCAGAGCCCAGGGCAGGGAGTGACTGAGGCACTGGGGACAGCAAGAAATGTCACTAAGGTCACACCAAGAAAGCCAGGAAGAAACCACCACCTCAAAAGCAAACAGTTAAGGAGCACCAGGGAGATCCAACCGCCAGCGCTGCAGGAGAGACTTTTGCTGTGGTACAGCAGAGCCCTGTGAAACCTCAGCCCTGGCAGGCACAAGGAGCGCTGGAGCCGTGTGCTCGTCCATGCGGACACGGCCAGAACCGCATGTCCTAGTGCCAGACGGGTGGCTGAAGCCCCCAGCTGACCCCCGGGGCTTGGCTCCGCTCCCACCCCTGTGGGCACTCACCACACCGTTCTCAACACAGAAGCCCAGCTGGTACTTGGAGTCAGGACGCCGGATGACAGCTGTGGTGACAGGGGGACAGTGCACGATGTTCAGCGTCACCTCTGTCTGGTGCTTCAGCTCCTGGAAGATGGGATGGGGCTTTGTCAGACTTTGGAGAGCTGTTGGGCATGGTTGAGAGGGTTGATGCAGCCACGTTGCTCATGGGAAGGCTGAGGATTAGCAACGTGTTTTCAACAAGGAAACTGAGGCACACACAGGGACACTGCCATGCTCAAAATCAGGGAGAACTTATAAATCCAGTACAAGATGTCCCACTCTGCCCCAAAGGCCACACTGTCCTTGCTTTCAGCTCCTTCCTGCCTGGGAGGTAGAAGATGCAACAGGTTCCCCCCAGGAGAGGTGCCTGCTTCCTCACCCATTCTCCTTCTTCGGCAGGGTCCTGCCACAGCAAGTTTAGTGCCCAGCTTTGTCCCTGCCGTGTTACATCCCTTCCTCCCAAGGACTCACAGCAGGGACTGTCACAGTCCACGGGATGCGTATGGCCCCCACACTCCTGCCCCCAAGCCAGGAGCATCGGGGGGGACCCTGGCATTACAGACGCCCCCAGATACATTCAGGCTGGTCCCAGTCTCTGCCAGCACTTGCCCTCTGGCCAGGTTAGAGGAAGGAGGCCACCCTGGGCACAGCCCCAGCTCACCCTGATGATGCTCTGGCAGGTGGTGAGGGGCAGCCCCACCAGGCTGGTCCTGTTGACGGACATGAGGCGGTCCCCAATGCTCAGCTCGCCTGACCTCTCCGCAGGGCCGCCGTGCATCAGGTTGGCTATGACCACAGTGGGCAGGATGGAGCCCCAGCCCGACTCCACAATGGCGATGCCCAGGATCTCCCCCTTCTGCTTCCGGATGCAGACCTGGGAAGAGAAGGGGCACAGATGGGTTAAGGGTCACCAGACTCATGTGGCATGTGTCCCAGCCCCAGCACAGGTGTCCTGGGCTCACAGCCAGCTGGGACAGGGCCCAGTTTTATAGGGAACACCTCAGCTGTTCAGAGAGCTGTGGAGGGAATGACACAGAAGTGCCAGTGCATACCCCACACTGTCCCCACCCCTCCAAAGTAGCTCTTACGTCCTTGCAGTTCTCCTGCCGGGAGAAGTGGGTCAGCTCCGCATTGTACTGCTCCTGGTCTTCGAGGGCACGGCTGTACTGGCGAGGGCTCAGCTCGCTCGGGTTGATACTGTTGGCCTCCAGGAAGCGCTGGTAGGCCACGCCAAATGCCTGCCCGATAGCCTGAGCGATGACCTGGGCCTGGGGAGAGGGGTTGTTCATGCCCATGGCTCAGGGCCAACCATCTCATGGTCAAACTGGAGCCAATGGCTGCCCTGCAACACCCAACACAGGCACTGTGCCCTGGGAGCTCCAGGGCATCCTGGCTCCTTCCCTGCCTCAATGGGCCCCTTTATGGTGCCAATCCTCCCCGCTTTTCTCACCGAGCCCCTCTGTGTCACCGGGGTGCTCAGGCTGGGCTCCTTCCCCTTCTACGTCCTTGTGGGGAGTCCCCAGCATGGAGACCCAGAGCACCCGCTCTTACAGCGGGATGGGGCACAGGACCAACCACCACCCTGCCCTCCCAAGGGACTCGCGTGTTGCCTCACATCAGCCGAGTGGAAGACATGGCAGATCATCTTGTAGAGTCGCTTTTCCTCTGCCACCTCCGACTGCCGAGGCAGCTTCCGGCGAGCCATGAGCACCACGACGGAGCCGATGTCGGCGATGTAGGAGATGGTCTGGAGGGAGTGATCCATCATGGCCTCCTGGCAAAGGGACACAGACAGAGATGTTCAGCCCTCCCCAGCCTGATGGACCCCGTGGACAGCCCACGAGCCAGCCAGGCATCACCACAAGCAGGAAGGGTTTGAGTTCAAATGCCACTGTGCTGGGATGCAGCTCAAAGGGCCAGCACATGCTGGGTGGAAACCATGTCTACGCTAAAAGGTACAAACAACTCCTTCGATCAAGGACTCATCTGTGTCTCTGGGTGCTGCAGGGGACAAGACATCTTTTCCCTCTCACTATAAAGCAGAAACTAATCCTGAGGCAAAGAGCTACAGAAATTTCAAGCCCAGGTTCCCTGGGGCTTGGTCTAGGAACCCAGCAGCTCCTGCGAGGTGCAGTTTGCATGAGAAGACTTGTGCAGCCATGCAAAGAGCCAAAGGACACAACACGTCTGCGTGGGATGGCTGCGGAGTGACACGTCTCCTCCCAGACACGTGTCCTTGCCCATAGGCCATCCTTGGGCATGACCCTACTGGCGTAGGTGCAAAGCAGGGATCCCAAGGCTTCATCAGCCCCAAAGCCAGGTGGGTGCTCCCGTTCCCTGCTCACCTGCGTGTCAGCCGTGAGCACCTTGATCCTCTGCGTGGAGACAAACAGATCCACTTCTGTCATGGGCTGGGACTCCCCCTCCGGTGCCTGCAGAACGAAGCGCCCAGGAGAGGTCACTGCTGCTGCCAGGACTCCTCTGGGTCCCTGCCCCACAGCCGGGAAGTCCCCACCGGGCAGGTCCTGAGCGCAGCCCCATGCCCAGGAGGGGCCAAGCTGGTGGCAGTCATACCCCCCACCCTCCTGCACCTTGATCCTGTCCACCGCCTCCTGAGCCTGCGCCATGCGGACACTGGTCGGGGGATTCCTCTCTGAGACCAGCTGCGTGGAGCCCAGGTACTTTGCCCCAAAAATCACACCGTCCAGCAGATCCTCTGGGTCGCAAGGACCTGGAACTGAGGCATCAGGAGGGACTAAGCAGGGGCTGGTCCCCTCACCTCTGAGAACTAAAGGTACCAATCCCTACTGCCTGTCAGCTGCAGTCCTTAGCATTCCAGGGCAAAGCAGCTCAGCGCTTGGGAGACAGGCTCCTGGCATCACCGGGAAACCAACTCTGACCCCAGGGTTGCATCCCCCTTCCCTTGGGCACACTCTGGCATCCCTCTTTCTCCCCAAACTTGAGCATCCTGCCATCTCGATCCCTGAAGCACCTCAAGGAAGGGCAAGCTGGGATCAAACGAGCCACCCAGAGTCTGCAGCCACATTCCCACCCTGTGTGGGTGCCGGGCTGTGCTCTCCCTCCGAGGCTGGGACTCCCGGCTACCCCGCATTCGGGGCCAGAGCAGGAGGCAGCAGGTCAGGACTCCTGGGTGCTTTTGCTGCTTGAGCACATAAGCAACTCACCGTCTTTGAAGGCCGGGCAGGAGGATGGGTTTTCCCTGTTCTGCAAAGCAATGAGAGAGCAGGTGAGGCTCTGGCTGGGATCCCAGGGATTCAGCCAGCCCATCCCACTGCCAGGCAGCCCCTGTAGCACCAGAACAGTGAGGGCACAGTGTCCTGAGGCTTGGGAGTGGGGGAACAGGGTCCTGGGGCTGGGGGGCTCTTGAGACCCACCAGCCTCTTCCCTGGAGCATGCACAGCTCAGACAGTCATGCAAGTATCCCCTGCATTCAGGGCAGCAGGAGCCAAAGCCAATACCGAGGGTCTTGTCTGGGCACCCCAGCAGCACGAGGCCCTGCAAGACCCAAGGAAAAGCCATCTCTGGCTCCCCTCTGTCCCCACCCTAAACCCCATGGGCAAG
>NW_010324373.1:0-1863 GCF_000700745.2 Antrostomus carolinensis
GGCCATTGCCTGTCCCATGGTGCTGCCAAGAGCTGTGGTGAGCCCACCGTGGGAGTGGGGCCTCGAAGGCTTCCCTGGGGCATCGCTCCCTGGGCTGGTGCTAGTGGTGGGTGGGCGGGGGCCCGGACGGTCCGTGCCAGGGTGACCTTGTGGAGTCACCCTGGTTGTCCTGCCCTGCGCTGGCTCCATCCTTCCCGGAGTCGCTATCAAGACTTGAAACCCATTGGGGAAGAGCCGCTGCCTGTGTTTTGATGCTGCCAGTGTCGTAGAAGAGTTCCCTGCCCAGCGGGGAGGAGCTGCAGGCAGAGCCCCGGCATCAGCTGGGGCTACAAACGTGCACAAAACAAGGATCAGCCCAACGCAGGGCTGAGAGCCCGGGCGTGAGGAGCCCACTCTGCCTGTGCTCGTGGAGGACGTGTGTCCATCTATTCCACACTAGTCCTGCCTTAAAAAAACCCATTGTGTTTATCTAGTAATGATAATGGAGCATGAACCCAGCCGTGTTTGCCCTGCAAAGCCCGTTTTAAGATAAAACCATTACCCATCTGCATATGTGACATCATTTCATAATCGGAGTCATTTAGAGATCCTGTCTCCTCATGGACACGGCGCTGCAATTATTCATGCACAATTCAGGGGCAGACTTGCTCCAGGAACGAAAGTTGCTATTTACATAAATATTGAATTATTAGGAAGCAGCCTGGGTGGCTGGTTGAGATCATGAGCTGCAAATCTGATAAAAGAGACCTTGGAAATGGTGTGCTGAAGTGGACAGCGTCAAGCAGAGCCTCCTCTTTTCGGGTGGAGCGCTCAGTTGTCTTCTCTGTCTTTGCTGCTTCTGGTCTTTATTGATGGGAGGAAAATCCCAGCTGGTGTTGAGTGTTTCCTTAGTTCTCTTGGTGTTTCTGCAGCTGGGATATCGCTCTTGGAGTGGGATTGGGAGCTGGGGGCTGTGTCCAGCCCTCGTTTCGTAGTGACCTGGGGCATGTTGCTGGTCTGGCTCCCACCTTTACACCCCGTGAGCAGCTGGGAGCCAGGCAGGGTGGTGGTGGTGGTGCCTGTGTCCCCATGACAGCCCCATGGGGCTGCCTGATACGGCTGCATCAGCCTCTCCTCCTGCCAGCCAGGCACTCGCAGCCTTCTTGCAGCTGGGGCTGAGTTCTGGGTGATCACTGCTGGCGAATTTCTGTTGCAAGAGCCTGTCCTGCACCTGAATTGGGCATGAAGCCACATCCAGAGCACATGTCCCTGGTGTTGCTTGGCCAGAGACCTCCTCTTACTGGGGTTAAAATGGTTTCTGGGGCTTTGATGGTGCTGCCAACCTGTTGGTGCCACTGTCAGGGCTCCTGAGCAGAGGCTCTGGGCTCGCTGGTTGCTCCCGATGTGTGTGGCAGTGCGGTGAGCTGCTGCTGGTCCCACTGTCACCGTTCCCGCTGTGAGGGTGTCCAGGAGCTCTTCTCCCCCTCTGCAGTGTCACTGTGGGGCAGTCAGACCTGGGGGTGGCTGAAAGTCACTGCTGGATCATCAGGGAAGAAAATCTGCGACCAGCTCCCTGGGGGATTGTGAAGGTTTGCAAAGATCCCCCCCTCCCCAGGGACAAAAGGCTTTTCCAAGGGAGAGCAGCACCAGTGGTTCATCACAACTGGTTGCACTGGGACACAGGGGCACGGACGGGGCGTTGGGTGCTGTACCTCACCGCTCGCTCAGCTCGGGCAAACTTGTGCTGCTGGCTTCTTAACCCACTTCTAAGAGCGACCTCGTTTATCACATGAGTATTTGGTGCGAATATGAGTATTTAGTGTGAGTTTGCAAAGCACCGATCCCGTATCAATCCCGCGCCGATCCCACACCGATCCCACACCG
>NW_010324373.1:2264-3384 GCF_000700745.2 Antrostomus carolinensis
CACCGGTCCCCTGCTGCTCCTGCCCGCCCAGCAGCTCAGCTGTTTGCAGAGCGGGGTCTCGGGGAGCTTTGTTCCCCTGGGCAGGCTGGTGAGCGGCAGCTCAGTGTCTGGTCAATGGGATCACCCCCGAGGGGAGCCATGTCTTGCACCGAGTGGCTGGATTGTCCCCAGCAGCCCCTGGAGCTCTGTGTCAGCGATGGAGCTGAGCAGGGATGTCCCCAGTGTCCTGTGGCCATGAGTCCCTGGATGGCTCCGGGGACTTCCCTGCTCCCTCCCAGGCAGCATCAGCGGGCAGATGGGGCGGCTTTGCTGGTGTGACCGTTGGGATTGCCCTGTGCCTCTGGCCTCAGGGTCTCCACTGGGGTTTCAGAGGTGCCAGCTCTGCAGAGGGACATTCTCTGGGGTCTCGGGGGCAGAAGCATGGTGGGGCTTTGGGCAGGCTGAGGTAGGAACACAGCAGGCCCTACTCACAGAGGCTTTCAGCATCTTCTGTCACCATCACTGTCCTTCAATTGGGTCAGGAGTGAGGGAGGGGGTGCCAAGGATCCTAATTAATTTGCTTTCAGATATTTTTAGTAGCCTGGATTGGATCATTTTTCCTATGAGCCCACTGCCCTCCGAGGAAGGAAGTATAGGCATTGCACCCGGGTCCCCCAAGAGATCATGGTGTCTGTCGTGGTTTTGGGGGGATCAGGAGCAGTTTATCTTTCTCATCAGGGCAAATTCTGCCAGATTGCAAAGGGATTTGAGCCAGAGGAGGGCTTTGCCCAGCTGGCGTGGTTATTTAATCTCTGTTCTTCCCAGCCTGGCACAGCTGATGCCCCCGTGGGACTCACTCTGTGCCAGGGTCGGTTTGCAGCGAGAGCTGCTGGGGGTTCATGGGACCGATCCAGGTCGGTGCTGCCACCGTGGGCTGCCCCGGCCCAGCAGCGGCTCTGCCGGCACCAGTGTCTCTGGGGGTCGTGCTGTGTGGCCGGAGCCCGGGGGTCCGGCAGGGCCCACCACAGCCACGGCCTCGCTGCCCACAGGGGGTCACAGGAGCCAGGTGGCACCAGGGGCCAGAGCTCACCCGTGGGCACAGCCCGCTCCTCCTGGCTGGCAGCTGATGAGGGTGCCCTGG
>NW_010324374.1:0-393 GCF_000700745.2 Antrostomus carolinensis
TTTTGAGGTCAAAAAGAGGAATTTTGGGGTCAAGGAGGGGAATTTTGGGGTGAAAAATGGTAATTTTGCAGATGAAGGAGAGGAATTTGGGGTGAAAAAGGGCAATTTTGGGGTCAGGGAGGGGATTTTGGGGTGAAAAAGGGTGATTTTGGGGTCAGAAGCAGAATTTTGGGGTGAAAAAGGGCAATTTTGGGGTCAAGGAAAGAATTTTGGGGTCAAGGAAGGAATTTTGGGGTCAGGGAGGGGAATTTTGGTGTGGAAAAGGGCGATTTTGGGCTCAAGGAGGTAATTTTGTGGTCAGAAAAGGGAATTTCGGGGTCAGAAAAGGGATTTTTGGTGTCAGAAAAGGGAATTTTGGGGTGAAAAGGCCAATTTTGGGGTCAGAAATGTCAA
>NW_010324375.1:0-2506 GCF_000700745.2 Antrostomus carolinensis
GACCCCCCCCTCAACTCATCCTCATCCCTTCCATGAGTGTCACCCACCCTACAATGCTGGGGACCACCCACCCAGACCCAAACCCAGGTGTACACATCCCCGTGGTGGTCCCCATCCCCTCCTTGGTGGCCACGGTGGCCATGGTGGCTGTCACCTACCGCTGGCTGCCCGTTCCTTCCACTTCTGCTTGTTCTCCTGGATGTACTTGCTCCAGGTGGAGCGGAACCCGCTCAGATCAGCCTTGATGTCCCCCAGCTCCAGGTGCTCGTCCAGGGACGGCTGCCGCCACTGCGAGCTGTGGGGACAGGGACAACTGAGAGCAGGGCAGAGCCACCACTGTCACCTCCCAGAACCTAAAATAGGTGGATGGCATCCACCATCTCCTCATGGGGAAGGGGAAACTGAGGCAGGATGGTGAAGCTGACCTGGTCACCGGGTTGCCCTTGGCTTTGGTGCCGTCCTCGGTGAGGGGCAGCACCATCTTCTCAGCCACATCGGTCAGCACCGAGAAGGTGGGTTCCACGATGAAGTCGATGAAGCCTGAGGTGGGGAAGGGACATGGCATTGATGGGGACAACCCCTGGTGGCTGGGGACAAGGTGGAGATGGGGACCCACCACCACCAGCACTCACCAATCTGGGACTGGGCCACCAGCGTGGAGGTGCGGTCACAGAGGGGCGAGAAGGGCAGCCCCAGCTCAGCCTCCTTGTCCCCCTGGCAAGGCAAAAGGGAGATGTGTCCCCATGGGGTGGTGGCCTCCATGTCCCACCACCCATCCCTGGGGACACGAGTGTCCTACCTGCCTGAAGAACTCCTCCATCAGGGCTTTGGTCCAGCGGCTGTGGACTGACCACTGCTTGGTGGGGTGGCTGATGTCGGCCGCGTGCAGCAGCAGTGACAGCACCTTGGACTTATCGATCCTGGGGAGGGGACCTCAGCGCTGAAACTTGTCCCCAAAATCATGTCCCCACCTCCTCATCATCAGGAACCCCCTTCCTGACCACCCCCGCTCACCGTTCCAGCTGCTGCAGCGACGTCTTCATGGACTTCACCTGCTGGAAGTGGCAGGACATGTCGGTGGCCAGGACCATCTCGATCACCAGCGCCCGCAGCTCCCTGTCCCCGGGGAGGGGGTGGGGGGGAGGGAAATGCCATCAGGGTCCCACATCCCAGCTGGGGACAGCTCTGGGGACATCCCCGAGGAGGGGGGACGGGGTCCTTACACAAACTCATCCTTGGTCAGGTTGATGAAGATGTTCATCTCGTCGTCCTGCATCATGCGGAACACGGCGCTGATGTGGTGGTTCTCCAGCACCGAGCGGTCGTTGTAGAGGATGGCACAGTCCGACCTGGGGACAGAGGGGACAGTGGCACCCTGGCACAGCAGGGGACAGCTTCAGCACCCATACCGGGCTGTATGCTGGCCATATCAGTGGTCCTTGATGTCCCCAAGGTGCCACCACATCTGTATCCTGGCTGTATTGGTGGCCCTGGGTGTCCCCAAGGTGCCAGCACATCTGTATCCTGGCTGTATTGGTGGCCCTGGGTGTCCCCAAGGTGCCAGCACATCTGTATCCTGGCTGTATTGGTGGCCCTGGGTGTCCCCAAGGTGCCAGCACATCTGTATCCTGGCTGTATTGGTGGCCCTGGGTGTCCCCAAGGTGCCAGCACATCTGTATCCTGGCTGTATTGGTGGCCCTGGGTGTCCCCAAGGTGCCAGCACATCTGTATCCTGGCTGTATTGGTGGCCCTGGGTGTCCCCAAGGTGCCAGCACATCTGTATCCTGGCTGTATTGGTGGCCCTGGGTGTCCCCAAGGTGCCAGCACATCTGTATCCTGGCTGTATTGGTGGCCCTGGGTGTCCCCAAGGTGCCAGCACATCTGTATCCTGGCTGTATTGGTGGCCCTGGGTGTCCCCAAGGTGCCAGCACATCTGTATCCTGGCTGTATTGGTGGCCCTGGGTGTCCCCAAGGTGCCAGCACATCTGTATCCTGGCTGTATTGGTGGCCCTGGGTGTCCCCAAGGTGCCAGCACATCTGTATCCTGGCTGTATTGGTGGCCCTGGGTGTCCCCAAGGTGCCAGCACATCTGTATCCTGGCTGTATTGGTGGCCCTGGGTGTCCCCAAGGTGCCAGCACATCTGTATCCTGGCTGTATTGGTGGCCCTGGGTGTCCCCAAGGTGCCAGCACATCTGTATCCTGGCTGTATTGGTGGCCCTGGATGTCCCCAAGGTGCCACCACATCGGTATCCGAGCCATACCAGTGGCTCTGGGTGTCGCCAGGGTGCCAGCACATCTGTATCCTGGCTGTATTGGTGGCCCTGGGTGTCCCCAAGGTGCCAGCACATCTGTATCCTGGCTGTATTGGTGGCCCTGGGTGTCCCCAAGGTGCCAGCACATCTGTATCCTGGCTGTATTGGTGGCCCTGGGTGTCCCCCAGGTGCCCGCACATCTGTATCCTGGCTGTATTGGTGGCCCTGGGTGTCCCCAAGGGGCCCGCACATC
>NW_010324375.1:2599-2851 GCF_000700745.2 Antrostomus carolinensis
GGTGCCACCACATCTGTATCCTGGCTGTATCAGTGGCCCTGGATGTCCTCAGAGTGTCACTCAGTCCTTTTCATGCCCCACAGTGTCCCATGTGTCCCCATAACAGGTCCCCAGCCCTGAACATGCTGTGCCACACCACCTGTGTCGTGTTGTGTCACTTTCATCATGCCACCTGCACCACACCATGCCATGCTACCTGTGCCATGAGGTGCCACCTGTGCCATGCCATGCCATATGCACCACTCCATCCCA
>NW_010324375.1:3107-3546 GCF_000700745.2 Antrostomus carolinensis
CATGAGGAGCCACCTGTGCCATGAGGTGCCACCTGTGCCATGCCACCTGCACCACTCCATGCCATGCCACCTGTACCATGAGGTGCCACCTGTGCCATGAGGTGCCACCTGTGCCATGCCACCAGCACCATGAGGTGCCACCTGCACCATGAGGTGCCCCCTGCCCTCACTTGGTCTGGATGTGGAAGCTGTTGGTGGTGCCCGTGTGCTCGTAGTCGTGGATGGCGGCAGCGAAGACGATGGCCAGGACCTCGATCTCCGTCAGGTAGTGCTGAGGGGACACGGGTGTCAGGGTGACAGGGACAGGCACCGAGCGCTCCAGTGCCACCCAGTGAGGTGCCAAACAGCCGTGGGTGTGCGAGTGTGTTTGCACGACCACGTGTGGGTACACGCGTGTGACACGCCATGTGCATGTGACAACCATGTGGGGACAACAGGA
>NW_010324375.1:3577-3889 GCF_000700745.2 Antrostomus carolinensis
CCCCCCCCTCAAGCCAGCAGGGGGGGGCTGCAGGGGGTCCCCCCAACCCTCCATCACCCATGGTGACAGCGCGTTGCCAGGTGGTGCCATCTCCATAGCAACAAGCATCACCTGGACCAACACCGGTGACCATCCCTGGGTACAGACAACCCAGGACCCCCGTGGCACCCCCGTGGGACCCCCATGGGACACCCCACCCCCCCGTACCACCATGCCAGTGCGGAGCAGGAAGCAGTGGACAGTTTGGGTGACGTCGTCGGCGTGGACCTGGTTGTGGTAGGGATTCCGGTCCCGCCCGTACCCGGCCTCCAG
>NW_010324375.1:4019-4638 GCF_000700745.2 Antrostomus carolinensis
CTCTGGGTGGGCACAGACCTACCTTGAAGCGGCTGTTGAGGTTGTGTCGGGTGAAGAGCTCGAGGACGATGGTCCTCAGGGCGTGATCCTCCGTCACCCGGTTCAGCGCGAAGACATCGAAGCACCAGAGGTCGAGGCTCTGGGGGGGACATGGGGGGGTCACCCCAGTTCTTGGTGCCAGCTGGCTGTGCCCAAGGGTGCCAGGGGATCCCCAGTCATGCCCAGTGAAGTCCAGTGATGCCCAGTGAAGCCATGGCAGAGTATAGTCCACCATGCCCAGTGGTGCCCAGCAATGCCCAGGAGAGCCCAGCGATGCCCAGTGATGCCCAGTGATTCCCAGTGATGCCCAGTGATGCCCAACCATGAACAGAGATGCCCACTGATGCCCACAGAAGCCCTCTGAAGCCCAGGCATGACCAGAGATGCCCCAGTGAAGTCCAGTGTTACCCAGTGAAGCCGTGGCAGAGTATACCCCACCATGCCCAGTGGTGCCCAGTGATGCCCAGAAAAGCCCAGTGATGCCCAACCATGATGCCCCACCATGCCCAGTGATGCCCAACAGAGATGCCCCAGTGAAGCCCAGTGAAGCCCAGCCATGCCCATCAATGCCCAGGGATGC
>NW_010324375.1:4758-5041 GCF_000700745.2 Antrostomus carolinensis
CATGCCCAGGGATCCCTGTTGAAGCCATTCCATGCCATTCCATGCCATGCCATGCCATGCCATACCCAGTGATGTTCACTGAAGCCCAGCAATTCCAGGTGATGCCCAGTCACACCCAGTAACACCCATGGGTGCCATCACCCCCCCCCGCCCTCCCCATCTGGGCCCTGCAGCACCAGCACCGTGGGCAGGGTGGCCGTGCCCAGGCAGTGCCAGGCTGGGGCAGGGTGCCAGCCCTGGGGGGAGCTGGGTGCCCCCCAATCCCCCCCCCTCACCTTCAGGC
>NW_010324376.1:0-1901 GCF_000700745.2 Antrostomus carolinensis
TATTTTTTATGTATTTGCTACACGTAGGGTCACACACTTGCCCATCAGTTTTATGACACGATACCTCCTAAATAAAATAATACTAATTTAATTTTTTAAAAATCTCTGTAAACCCCATAAAAAGCAAAAAAAAAAAATCATGCAAATGAA
This sequence comes from Antrostomus carolinensis, assembly GCF_000700745.2. Taxonomy (NCBI): domain Eukaryota; kingdom Metazoa; phylum Chordata; class Aves; order Caprimulgiformes; family Caprimulgidae; genus Antrostomus; species Antrostomus carolinensis. Next base: position 151 of record NW_010324376.1, read on the forward strand.
TAAAAATATTATTTCTATGTATTGCATGTGCCTTACTGATAGAAGAGGGGCAGAGACAGACCCAAATACCTCCCCCGAGGGCCAGTAGGTAAAGTCAGATAGAGCCACAGCCTCACAGCGCGGCAGGAGCAGTACCAGCAGATTTTTGGGGGGGGTTGGGGGAGGAGGCGGAAGGCTGAGATACCCCGGCTTTTCCCAGAAAAACTTAGTGAGTAAAAGCGGTTGTCCTTCGGCTTTCCCTTTCCGCAGAGGGAGAATGCTGTGGGCAGAGCCACCCCCGCCTGCCCCCGCTGCGACAGGCTCTGCTCCCGCGGGTGGCTGTCCCTGGAAGCCAGGCGGCTCATGGCGAGGGGGCGACGGGGGGGGAGCAGGATTGGGGGTTTGCCTCCTCATGATGGAGGAATTGGGTGCTCTGCTGCTGGTTTTCCATGCACAGAAGAAAGAGAGGGACAGGAGGACAGACAGATCGACTGATAGACAAACAGATAAGATAGACACATAAGACACAGACCAAAGTCAGGCATTTATACGCACGGTATTCTTCACCTCTCTCGAGGACGGCTAATCAAAGTATCAAATAAAAAAATGTAAAATGTTAATATTTTGTTAGGAGAAAAAAAAATAATCTTCCTGGCAGGCTCCTTTTGCAGATACTAGTGAGTTAAATAGCACTACTCTTCAATACAAGATATAGTGGTAAAACAGTATGCCAGAAGACTATTCTGAAATACAGAGTCAGTTCAGGCGAGAAATAACTGGCCAGGAAATCACTGGGATGAGAGAGAAAAAAAAAAAAAGTTTTCAGGAGCTGAGTGAGGACTCACGTGTCTCGTTCCCAGAGAGGAAAACTGAGTGAAACCCGCTGTTGGAAAAATTCCGGGCACAGTAGTGTGTCAGCATCCTCCAGGATTTTTTTTTCCTTTTTAAAAAATAAAATTAAATAAATAAAACTAGCCCAGGATGATTCCCCCCGCCCTGTAATTTACCAGTGCTCGAAAATGACTGGTCAAAATGTCAAGAACAGTTTCACCAAAAGGTTAGAGTGTTTTTCAAGTCAGTTTTGTTAAATGTGGTAAAGGTGAAACAGGTTGCAAAGAGTTGTTTCAAGCAGAATGACAATAACCAACATACGAAGCAGAAAAACACTCATAAATGAGGGCTCCAATCAATGGGAAAACTTATAGCTCCCTAATGAAGTTTCCTGTGAAAAGGAGGGCGACACAAAGCCACCGAGACATGAATCATTCATGGGAAATATAAAAGATAAAAGATATCTGACAATGAGCAGAACCTTGTATAGAGTGTCTAAAACAAGTTTCCCCTTCTTATTTTCTGCTTCCACCCCCCCCCAACCTCCCTCTCCTAGTGTTCCCTGCCCGCCCTATAGAGTTAACATTGACCAGTGCACGTCCTGCCCCACTTCAAAGTAATTTAGCCCAGAACGGAAGGCTTGGCGCTTGGACAATCTTCATGGTGTGTTAAGATTTCTATGGCAATTGGCAAGCAAGACGTTCCCATCTGAATATGGCTCAAAGAAAGCCACTTATTGACACCGAGTTGGCCATCATCAAAGACTTCATCTTTTCCTAGGCGAAACGTGGTCCGAGCAAACACTGTTTAAATCATCTACCTTTGTAGTCGGGGCTGGGAGACATCTCGCCACACACTATTGCTGGCCCTCGGCCCTTTAAAGGCTGGAGAGGCGGTGGCGGAGTTTGAAGGGGCTAAGAAATTTCGGGAGTGTGGGAAAT
>NW_010324377.1:0-7482 GCF_000700745.2 Antrostomus carolinensis
TGTGCAGGCTGGTGCCCCTGTGCATCCCCCATCCTGGGAGGTGAGTCTGGTTTGCTGAGTGTCTACCTGTGCTTTGGGCAACATAGCTTTGGTCAGCTGCATGCTGGAGAAGGGTGTAGGGATCTTCTCCTGCTTAGGAATTCCACATTTCCAGTGCTGAGGTGGGACCACTGTCCCCAAGTCCTCCTGGGAGGTGAGTCTGGTTTGAGTGTCTACCTGTGCTTTGGGCAACATAGTTTTGGTCAGCTGCATGCTGGAGAAGGGTGTGGGGATCTTCTCCTGCTTAGGAATTCCACATTTGTCATTAAAACTGTATCATTTTGAGGATTTAGGACTTAAATCCTTGTATGTTAGTGTCTGTGCCAGTGTCTTTCAGCCTGTGCTACTGTCATGAAGCATTTGCCTTTGCAGTGAGGAGGGGAGGTCTGTGCCTGGCTTGCTGTACCCCGTGGCTGAAGCCCAGCTGCAGGAAAGCCTCTACACATGGAGCATGTTGCACAGAAACATAAAGTACTTTGTCACCCAGAAGAACAGCCATGAACTGGAGCCATTGGGAGGTAACCCTGGCTTCCTCAGGGAGGAATGGACAGCTTTAGGCTGTGAGAGAAGCAGCAAGAGGAGAAAGGTGATACAATCAGTGGCAGTGTGTGGGATGTGGAAATACAGTCACAGGTAGCAAAAGACATGAGCAAATGTGATCTCTGTGTGTAGCAGCTGTACCCTACACATGTGCTGAGTTCTTCTCTGGTGTCAGCAAGGCCGAGAGGCGATGGCTCCTCCCAACACTGTTAGAGGAGTGGGGCTGGGATGCTCCACTGGTCTGTAGAGCACCAGAGGCGGATGCTGTTGTGATAAGCAGGTGAGATCCTGTCCTGGCTTTGGCAGGGAGGAAGCAACCTGCTTGTGGGAGCTGCAGGTGCTCAGCTCGCAGCCTTTGCTGGGCTTGCGTCCTGCACGGGTGGTGGTGACTTAATTGAGGAAGGAAACAGATAATAAAACTTAATGAAGCTGGCATTTCCCTTTTTGTCAGACCTGAGGAAGAAAGCCACAGCAAAACCAAGCTCTCAGCCCTCAGCTGTTTGCTTGCAGCACAGTTTGAATAGCCCAGACATAAACCAGAATTTCAGGAGTATTGTTATGAATCACAGAATGGTAGGGGCTGGAAGGGACCTCAGGAGATCACCTAGTCCAACCCCTCTGCCAAAGCAGGTTCACCTACAGCAGGTTACACAGGAAAGTCCAGGCAGGTTTTGAACATCTCCAGAGATGGAGACTCCACAGCCTCTCTGGGCAGCCTGTCCCAGGGCTCTGGCACCCTCACAGTAAAGAAGTTTTTCCTTAGGTTTGTCTGGAACTTTCGGTGTTCCAGTTTTTGCCCATTGCCCCTTGTCTGGGTACCCCCTGGGTACTACTGGAAAGAGCCCGGCCCCATCCATTTGGCCCTACACTTCAGGTATTTACAGACATTGATAAGATCCCCCCTCAGTCTTCTCCTCTCCAGGCTGAAGAGTCCCAGCTCTCTCAGCCTCTCCTTGTAGGGCAGGTGCTCCAGGCCCCTCATCATTTTTGTGGCCCTGAACTTCAACTACAATCTTGTAAATTAGACGTGGGCCACTTGGAGCCCTGTCACTTTTCATGCTGGTCAGTTTGTGCTGGTTGGATTGTTTATCATGTATTCTTTCTCTACAAAAATGAGCTTTGCCTCTCCCTCTGTGGTTCTTGACAGCTCTCCTTTGGACAGGGCTTGGTTTGTTTTGTAGGTGGTTTATCAACTTTGGAAGTATTAAGACCTTGCTCTCTACCTTTGTCACACCTTCTCCCCCGCCCAAGCTGCTGTATGTAGCTGTCAGAAATCAGCTGCTTGGCTTTGGAGGTAGATACTTAAGTAGAAGTAGTCTCATTTGCCAAAATCCACCTGCCAGTGAGTGGAAACTGAAAAAAGTGTCCTTGGTTTGGTCAAACCAAAGATCTGCTTGGAGCTGAAGGCCCTGCCTGCCTGTGTGCTGGCAGGGTTTGATCTAGTTCCCTATAGAAGAGAGAGGAATTCATGTTGCATTTATAAACCAGATCCAGATATCTTATCAATGTTGCAGTGTCTTGCTTTATCTGTAAGAGCCTGACATTGCTTTATAACCTACAGTGACAAATAAATCCACTCTGTTCCTGCAGGAGTAGATAATGGTTTCATTTGTTAGCACAAGGTTACTCAGTTAAATTATTTAGAATTTTTCATACAATTTAAAGCACGTTGGATTCGCAGCCATGGCCAGTCGTGGCCTCTCTCTAACCACTTATAGCACGAGGGGGATATATAAGTTTATTGTCCCAAGGGCACCTTTACCAGGTCTGCTTATTCTTTTGCTAGTTGTGTCTGATTGTGTTTGGTACCACGCTCAGGGTCATGCCACCTCCATGTGACTGTCACTGGGGTAGTACCAGGTCTGTGAGGTCTCATACGTCATCACACATCAGACAGAAATGTCCCTGCTCTGAAAAAAGTTGTGTGAGCTCTTAGGAGGACTTTGAATGGCTGGGGCCAGTTCCCTGGCAGGAATAAATTGATGAAGCCCTGTTGAAATTTCTGATCTTTAAGCCCAGCATCCATGTTGGACCACACTTTGCAGAAGGTGGAACAGCAAAGATTTAGGGCTGGTCCCTTGGGGCAAGAAGCTGGATTAGATTATTTCCCAAACTTCTTGTCAGCCTGAGTTTTTTGATCCTGTATGTGTGTGGAGGGAATTTTGATGGCATAAACCTCATTTAGGTACTCATGTCTCAAATGTAGATGCTCAAAACTCAGTCCCAGAGCTGCCTGAGCCCCAAGGCCATAATTCCTGCTCTCCTGGCACCTCTGTGTCTGACTGGACACAGATCACTATCCTGGCACCCATGCAGGGGCTTTCTGCCACATCCCTTGTTGGTGGGAGAGGACTTCAGAGCAGTTTGCACTGTGCTTGGGGGACCTGGTGTCTCCTGAGCAGGCGACTCCTTCCTGGCATTATGATGCTGTGGGCAACCCCGGTCATGTACCCAGAGGGCTAGCGATGGGGGATGAGGGACACTGGAAGGGGCTGGGCTGGGGAAATGTTCCCCTCAGTGCCCAATTTTTAGTGCTGGTGTTTGGCCCCTGTTCTGGCAATGGTAGTATTTCAGCCAGTGTTTGTTTGGTTTTGGGTGCACTAACCTTGTTTTAAACATATGTACGACATCCTAGCAGGAGTTTTCTAAATGAAAGTATTGTCATAACCCAGCAATATGATCTGTATGTTTAGACAAGATCTTCCATTAAGCATGAGGGTAAATCCAGTGCTCTAGTTATCCAGCAGACCACTTTGGTCTGCTGGCATCTGAAGCATTTCAGAAGCAGTAGCAGAGTAGTGGCTTGTCCCTCTCATCACCTCCAGCATCATTGTGTGGTGATGAAGCTAGTGCAATCCATTCAGAGTGGTTAAGTGACCTGCTAGAGGTCAAGTGAAAAAAAGCCATGGTAGATTAATAAAAAATGTTTTTAAATAATTCAGTGTGGGCCACCTGATGGAGCTTAACAGGAACAGCTGATCTCATTCAGCTTGGTATAAAGCAGCACCTGGACAGCTTTTTGGTAGAGGGTAAGTTGGACATGTGTTGAGGGTCTCTTGGAGGGTTTTGGGCTGTGTGGCCATGTTTGCCACTCCCTTGCTAATCCCTGCTGTGGTTCTCAGGGACTGGTTGGGGAGTTGGACTTGTGCTGAGGATCTCTTGGAGGGTTTTGGGCTGTGTGGTCATGTTTGCCTACTCCCTTGCTTATCCCTGCTGTGGTTCTCAGGGACTGGTTGGGGACAGGGAGTTTGCTCCCTGCCTGTGGGTTTTGTGTGGTGGCAATTGATCTCAATGTCCTCTGATATCTTTAGGGTCAGGCATGGTTTCACTTTTGGTTTCCTGCCCTTCCCTCTAGTTCCTGCCAGCAGGAACACAGCTCTGGTGCCTGTTCTGGGTGGGCTTGTGGGGCCACGCTGTCCCTGTCTGCCCAGGAAAAGCAGGTCAGCACCCTGCTGGTGGTGGGAAGGGAACCCAGAATAGGGGCTCACAGTGGCCCACAGCAACAGTCCTGGCTTGGGGTAGGGGCATCTCCAGTGCTTGCAGCATCACAGAGAGACACCTGGAGAAGGAGCCAGAGCCTGGGGCCCTCCACCTTCTTCTGCTCTCCTGGCTGTGGGTTGCCTGCAGCTCAGCACCAGCCCATCTGCAGACACCAGTGCCCCATGTTTGTCTTGTCTCTGGATGCTGCAGCAACTCATTAAACCCAGGTCCTTTTCTAGGAATTTGCTAAGAAAACCCAAACAACCCTACTTTTGTTTCTATGGCTCACCTCTGAGCTGCTGAATTGCCTCAAGCTTCATAGCCAGCATGCAGCAGAGCCCCCACAGTCATCAGAGATGTCTTTTCCCTCGCCAGGCTTTTCAGCAAGCTGAAAACATAGTCAAGCAGAGAAAACCATTCCCAAAGCAGATTTCTGAGGACCACCCATGGTAATGCAGCCAGGCAGGCAGGTCAGCACCTGGCAAAGCCAGCCCATGGCCACTTTCCTTTCCCTTTGATGGATTGCACCAGGCTGTTGATCAGAATTTTTTAACCGCGAGGGACAGGTAAGGACAGGCTACCCACAGTGGTGGTCAGGTCTCGGGAAGTTGTTTTTGATGCATGGATGTCCATGGCACCATATAAATGCTGAATGAACCTACTGTCACCCATATATGGCCCTCAGATTGGGGCTTCCTCTACTGCAGAAGAGAATTAGGCTATGACTGAGCTGATTGTATGTTTGCCTTGTGACACAGAGGAAGGCGTATGCAATATGAGCCCAAAGAGAGTCTGATTAACGCGCTTCTGGAATCGGATTGTTTAATGCAAACAGCTTTAGAGAGATGACTAAAGTAGGAAAAGAAACTTGGAAAAGACCCCATTTGGGATAAAAGCAAGGAAGGCTATTTTTTGCAAATACCAGTATTGCTTCTTCTAAAAATATTATCTTGGATGTCTGTTAGAAAATGAGAACCAAATGTGATTCTGAACGGTCTAATGCGGCCTGTCATTTCAGAGGAGGAGGGATGGGGACCTCTCACAGGAGGCAGGAGATGTGCTTGCGGGCTCTCAGAGGCATGGCAGAAACCAGGCTGGGCAGAATCCAAAGCTGCCAGCTTTGGAGGGAAACACGGATGTGAGCGAGCAGTGTTTGCCCATGGGCTGCTGAATTATGGGTTCACACTTTGCCGTGTTGGCAACCATCTTCAGTCATAGTTCTGGGAAGATTTTGGAAGTATGTAAGAGTTTCTGAGAATCAGGAGAATGGCATGCAGACAGCCATGGTTTCCCATAAGCAATGGTATTTACTCACTCAAGAAAAGGAGTCACACACTGTTGACTTCTGGGTTTTTAAATTTTTTTTAATTTATTTTTTTAAGCAGAAGAAATTCAAGGGATGGGGAGAAGAAGGGAATGGTCCTTGCAAAAGAGGCCATATCAGAGCTCTCTTTCTGTTCAACTATTTAAGGGGTTTTTTTGCCATCCTTGCCTCTCCAGTGCACGGTTCCTGAGAGTCTTGCAGAAGCAACAAGGTTTCTCTCCTTCTCACACGTGTCTTTGCCTCAGCCTCTCAAGCAGTTTCTTTCTTAAGGCAATAGCTGCAGCGGCTGCTGGGAACACTGTGTTCAAAGTGAGTTCAGGTTGCAAACGTCGATGCTGATGCCAAAGCCCTGCAAATGATTGAAAACCTGCAGGGTACCCTTCGGTACTAACTCAGACAGCATACAAGTGATTTTGGAGTGTTTTCCATCTAAACTTCTCACTAATCTAATATTAAGCTCTGCTCCAACTTTGCCCTTTCCAAGCAGTGATCCAGCAGTCCTCTGGCCTTCCTTCTGAAACTGTACAGGGGGATTTTTTTTCCTTTGGAGCTGACGAGCGTGAGCATGTTTTATTTGAAATGTACTGATCAGAGCCCTCCACCTTGAGCAGTGGTACAGGAAACAGAGTCTGTGGAGAGTGCGCACCAGCCTGCAGAGCGTTTAGATGGGGTAGCACTGGAGGCTTTCCTAAGTATGATACAGTATGTCTGTGGAGGGGAAATTTTATATCAGACCTGCTTGATGGGGTTCAGTTCATCTACCTCTGCCTGTATGAGAACATAGATGATGTCATGATGGGACTGAGAGGTCAAGATGACATCAGAAGTCAGCATTGCATGATCTAATGGAGAAGGTCAGTAGGTGTCAGCTGCATTTCCTGAGGGGCTTTCTAGGGGCCTCAGCTGTTATCACCATTGTTAGCCCGTTACACAAATCCTTTAGTATGATGCCTAAGACCAAGACAGCTGTAAGGTGGCACAGGAAGGCCCAGGCAGTCAGGTCTACCAAGTCCCCTTGGATTGGTGGTGAGCAATGCAAACTCTTCACCTTGCAAGCTCAGAGCATCCTCTTTGCTGTTGCCTGGTGGGCTGGTCTCCAAGATGACTTGTCCAGGAACACATTAACCTTCATGGAACTTAAATAGACCCTGTAAGCTGGAACATCCTATGTCCCACATGCTGGATGGCTACAAGATAAATCCTCAGTACTGAAGAGAAGAGCTATTTCAGCCTAAACTGTGCCTGATCACTATCATAGGGAGAAAGCTGCGATATGTCTTTGAGCTGTTTTAAACTGATCAAATAACTGATGGGAGTGCTGGGAGCTTTTCAGAACCCAACTGGGATCCCCCACCCCCCCCCGCCCAAACCAACAAAACAACACCAGAAGGCATTTTTTCATGTGACATGTTTTGGTTCTGTCACTGTGTGTAATTTTTGTGATCACTTTGTTTTGCCCGACTGCGTTGCTCTGGGCATGATGGAGTGGAAAATCCATCTTTTGGTAAATACTCCTCATCCCACCTGCTGTCACAGCAGATTGCTGCGCATCTCTCTATTCCCAGAGAACAAAACCATTGCAAGTGTGAGATTTCAGACCATGTTGCATACCTGCTGTTGGCCTAATCCACCTGACAGTGCGAACTTTTCAGCAGGTTTTGGATGCAGTCCTTACAGCTTTAAACAGCTGTAATACAGAATGTGAATTGCCCATGGAAAGACTTATGAGAATATGGATTTCCAAGCTGGAGGAAGAGGAACATGCTTCAGCAAAAGCACTGCTGCAAGGCCTTGCTTTTACCTCTCTCAGACACGTGGGAGGAGAGACTATTGCACTTGCCTCGAAGAACACGGGCATCGTGTGCTAAGTGCTCAGACTTGCAGTGACATCTTGACCTTTTGCTGTGGAACATGGCAGGTGTGTGTGTTTCTGCGTGCTCAGCTGCAGTGAGAAGAACCTTTGAAGGCTTTTTATTTGAACTCTGAGTTTCTCCCCTTCTGAGTCCCTACTATCTAGCCTTGCTCTGCAAAGACAGGGACTAGAAACATGCTCCTGAGCTTCTCAGTGAGTGTATCTATGTATGAAGCAGCTGGCTTTG
>NW_010324377.1:7492-22090 GCF_000700745.2 Antrostomus carolinensis
TAGGGAAACGTTTGTCCATCTTTATGCCTGTCACAGCTTATTAATGTGCGGCATGACTGCGATGAATTTGGAAATAGCCCAGCACTAACTGCTTGCTTCCTGGCCTTGTCACCCAGTCCTGCTGCCAGGTTGTCTCCACTTCATATCTGCTTTCTTTTGGATGGATTTTTTTTTTTTTCTTAAACTGACAGTGCCCTCAAGGATTTTGGCAAAAGAAAAGGAAAATGGAAAAATCTTTCTGGCAGAACCTATTCTTCTGATGCAGCAGCAGCTGCTGTGGAGGAGAGCCAACAGGAGTGATCCTCTTTGGAGGAGTTTACAGGCTGAGGATCAGAGCTTGTGCTTGTCTCCTTGCTTGGTAGCACAAGCTGCCTTCCTGCAGAGAGTGGTGATGGCCAAATCGAGCCTGCAATGTGACATTCACAGCTCTAAATTAGACATATGCATTTTCACTTTGCCTCCAGAATCCAGGCCAAGCGGATGATGGTCTTCGAAGGCTTCCCAAAAGGTGGTCTAAGAATCTCCTTGGTGCTGTGTCCAGCCGATCCAGGACTTGATGGATTCAGCCTGTTTTAGACACCTGCATTAAGGCAAGTTGAATCACTCTGAGCACTCATTTTCTCTTGGTTGGTGGTGAAGGGAACCTCCTGGCCAGCTCTGAGGGGAATGCTTGCTCCATAGAGCTACAAAGCTGGGAGACAGAAATCCACTCAAGGAGGGAATAACCTCCTTTCCTCCTACCTTTTGTCCTGGTGGGCTCCATCCAAATCTACTGCAACGGGGTGACCATTTGCAGCTCTTCATAAATTATGAAACCTTTACTGAATATTTTAATAAGCACAGATACAATGGAAAAAGAGAAAAGCTTGGCAGGTATTTCTCATGCACCTAATGTTTGGATATGTAAGTTCAGACTGAAGCACTGGACAGGGACTGGAACGAAACTGCAGAAGGTGACAGCAGTTACTCATGCACTTGTCTGGATTTCATGAGCTGAGGAAGCTCACAGCTTCAAGTGCAGGATGCTCTCAAGGTTTTGCTCGCTTGCTCTGATTAGCCAAAAGCTGTGTCTAAGTTTGAAGGAAAGGTCTTTTCCCCTTCATCTTCCCATCTCCTTCCCTTCCCCATTTCACACTGTTAATCACACTGGCAGGATGCCCTCCAGGCTGAGACTATTCTGAGAGCGGGGTGAGAGGAGGGTGCTGAGAGGGAACAGCAGGCTATGCATTTTCCTTCACTAGCACGATTTGGCCGTGATTAATGCACATGGAAAATAATCAGCACATTCAGCCCAATTCTGCAGAATTATTAAAGGGATGATAGGAAGGAGAGAGGAGAGATTTTGCTGCTTTTATTACATTTTTAGGAAGGAGGTCAGATGAGTGAATATGGTCAAGGGACATCAGGCATCTCAAAATTAAGACAGGGAGCAAATTTTTTTGGGGGGGTTTGTTTGTTTGTTTTTTCTGGAAAAGGCAGTGTTAGTCTGAGCTTTGGAGATGTCCTGTTAATTCCCTAAACAGGATCAAAAGAAGCTCCTTCATCACTAAACCAACACAGTCTGTATTAAAGGGAAGAAGGATTGTAAATGAGGAATCTTTGGGAAAATGGGATTGTTACGCCTTACCCTGAGCTGTTGATCACCTCTCAGTCCTTCACCCCTCCTTTCCATGTGCTGTTCAGCCACTAATGCTGATGAGGATGGGAGCAGCAAATTGCTGCTGGTCCCTGGGGGAAATGCACTGTGCAGGAGCTGGGTCAGGCAGATGGTCGGGAGCTGAGCACATTGCAACAACGTGGTCCCCATCTTCCTTACACCCATCACCAAAGCTATTTTGTTTAAACCTCAGTCAGATATAGCTTCTTATGGTGTGTTGATGTGTTTGATGAGCATCTTGCTGACCATTCCTGATGCTGGCAAGTTCACCACTTACTGGCATGATCTTTCTTTATCCTGTTAGAAAGGAAAATGTTATGTTGTTTTATAAGCTGGAGGTTTTGGAAATCTTTCTTTCCCTCATGTTTTTAAAGCTAAATAGTAAGACATGGGTTTACTGGAGAGATTGTAATATTTATCCAGATTTTATAAAGCACTAAATAAAACACAAAAATGACTGATATGGAAAATCCTGTTTTGTGTTTATAATTTCATTCCTTTCTGATATAGATAAGTATGTCAGCTACTTCTTTTAATTGTGCTTTTTATGACTTTGAATTTGCATTTTTATTTATTTTCCATTTTCTTGTAATTCCCATTTACCAACACAAAATTAACACTCCTCATCCCCTGCTGAGCTTACTGCTGTTGATTTTTTCTTTAGTTTTCTAATTTTGCAAACATTGACTAGGGTTTTTTTGCCCAGGAGGTTTCTACAGGTGTCCATGCCTGATCAGAGCAATTATTGCCTGTAAGTGCTTAATTCCAGAGTCCACAGATATAATTTAAGACAGAAACAAGAATAGTTTGATCTCTGAATGAATCAAACTGTAAAGAATAATTTGGTGCCATGGCATTTACCCATCAGGCTCCTGGATGTTGCTCTATCACAGCTGAGTGCAAGGTTGAAGATGCCTCCTGCTTTGCTGGAGAACTGGTGGTTGTGTGGGTGTCCTGCTGCCTTTAGGAGCCATTGGAAGCAGTGGGTGCATGAGACAGCAGTGCATGGGAGTGAGACGTCGAGGGAATAACCCCCCACCACCTTCCTGCCTGCTGTGGCACTGGCAATGCTCCTTGGGGGACTTTGAGCATGTAACTGGGAATTGGAGGTGGCACTGATGTTGCTGCCTGAGGTTGTGGCAGCCCCAGGGGAGCTGGAGCATGATGCAAACCTGCTGGGGTTGGGTTTCTGGGGCCAACCTGACTGTGTGAGACGACCTGTCACATCATGGTTGGGTTTCTTCTTTCAGGTGCTCTGCAATGATCCCTTCTGAGTACAAGGTGGAAATTTCCCTTTGCTATTGACCCATCCGTGCCAACCGGGGTGCCCTGGCTTGGCTGGAAGGGCACACAGAGAGTGGCACCCTCTGTGAGAGAGATAGGTGCTCTGCCCCAGCAAGTGAGGAGCAGAGCGAGGGGACGGGGGATCTGGACAAGCCTGGGTCTGAGTGTACAGCTCTGAGGCGCTTACCCAAGGAGCAGCTCTGCTCCAAACTGCTGTCCTTTGGCTTGTTCCCTTGTTGCAGGAAGCTGAGGATAAGGGTGTAGCTGTGTTATCTCTCTGCTTAGAAGTAGAAAGTGGCCTGGGGCTCTCCTATTTCATTCCCATAGGATGAGTTTCAGGGCTTAGCTCTGTCAGGGCAATGACCTGCAGCTCAAGCATGCTGCGCTGGGGAGGTCCTGCCCCTTGGTGAGGGGGACTGTGCAAAGATGGGCCAAAAGTACCCACAGTGGGTGGGTGAAGAAAGGTGGGGAGAAGGAGGGAGTGAGAAAGAGAGAGAGAGAGAGAGAGAGAGGGACCTACACACATCCCCGTGCCCCACAGGATGATACTCTTTTCACTTGCAGTTGTGCAGCTCAGGTGAGAGACCCTCATGAGCTGCACCAGCAGGGAGCTCTGTGCTGGACAAGGGTTCACTCTGCACCTTGTGTGGACATCATGATCTCCATGTCAGATGGACAGCACTTCGGGTCCTGCTGCAGTGACTGCAGTGGCAGAGACAGGATTTCCCTGTGTGCTGAAGGAAATGGAGGCAGTTCCCAGCCACCCTAAAACCACAGTGCTGCTGACCTGTGTCCTGCAGAAAGGTCAAAAGAGCTGCAAGGCTGCTGGGACCTTAGGAGAGGTACCAGGGCAGGAATTGTATTCCACTGACAGTTTAAAAATTGGCTGAATATTTTTCTTCTGTCAGATCAGCTTCAAGAATATGCTGTAGGTATGAGAACCGAAATGAAAATTATAGCTAATGATTTTAAGCTTTAGGATGTAAGAACTAAATCTATGCTGGCCAGACCTGAAAAGCCTGGTCTAAATGAACACGACAATCCCATGGGTTCTGCCATGTGATGAGACTTCCTTGGGAGGTCAAAAATGCTCAACAGCTCAGGAAAGAGACATTTTCAGGGGCTCTGCCCTTGGAGTTATTCTGCCCAGACTGACAGTGATGAGCGACAAGGTGGCCCTCGGGTGGCCCAAATGAAGTAGCTCAGTGCTCCTTGCTGGAGAATTGTCCAGCCAGTGGTGAGAGCATTCATGTGATTGCTGCACAGAGATCACATGGGGAGAGATGTGGACTCTCGCTGCAGACTTAGGGCATCTACATGAGAACAAGCACAGGGGTTGTTTGTGTAGCTGTTTTCAAAATGGATGAATGTCAACTGTCCCTGCAAGGCATGTTAGCCTGGTGCTTGCCCAATGTATTTGAAGGGAGATTTGTTTTTTATTGTTGTAACCTGCCTTTGCAGAATAAACCTGCTGACTTTTTTTTTTTCTCTTTCATGATAAGCATGAGAGTCTGTGGTGGTCACAAGATCACTTCAGCAACATCCTGAGTCAAGCAGCTTGTTGCGTTGTTTGTAAAAGTCCAATTTTCTTTTTGAGAAAAATCAATACAGCTCATTACTTAGCTGAGAAAAGATCCCTGTGTCAAGCAGCTACTCATTCCACTGGAAGGCAGACCCTGAGCAGACTCAGCCACTTTTTGTAAGCTGGACAACAGGCTGATAGCCTTTGTCTTAAATTATCCCTTCTGAAGTAAAACTGCCTCACTGAGAAGACCGATCAGCTTCCCGCAGACCACCAAAGAGCTACTCAACAAGTGAACACCACCAGCCTTGGGCAAAATACGCACTGCAAAAAAAAACCAACCCAAACCAAACAACACAAAAGACAGTTTTTTACAGCTAGTGTAATGACTGTAAGTTCTCATGCTGCTTCTACATTATATCCTTTCTTCTGGGCTCTGGCTACATCATTAAGCTTTTTAGTTTCAGTGCTAGGATGTGAGATTTAGTACTACAAGGCTGATTGATAGCCAAATATTCTTTGTCTAGCCTGTCTTGAGTAGTGAGATGGAGCTCAGGTGCTTGGTGCAAACTTAGGAGAAGCTTAAGACCTTTCTGTGAGTGCACAAGAGGTTTTTAAAGCAGCTTTGGAGTCTGAGAGGGGTTGAGGGGTTTAGGCAGTTGGGTGGATGGTGTTTTTGCCTACCATATGTGTTTGTGGCCTTGGGTACAGCACTATTGATCACTGTGTTTGTGCAGGACCTGGCCTGGGGGCATTCTCACCTGCCTTCCCCAGTATACACATATTCTACTACTCATATGAATATATAGCTACTGAAAATTGCTCCTTGCTGCAGCCAAACATCAGGATCCAGTGCTCCAATCCCTTGTCAGAAGTTGCTGGTTTAGAAAGCTGGAAGAGATATTGCTCCTGTATGAAATGGAGAATGGGGGGAAAAAAAGCATATTGTGGCTGCTGGGGAGTAGGATCTGGGAGTAAATAGTCACCTTTTTCATTTTTTGGTTTGAGATCAAAATAATGCTAACAGAAAATTCAGCAGAGGTGTTTCACTGCAGTAAGTTATGTGACAAGGTCAGTTCATAGAGAATTAATGGGAAGGTTGTCTAAGGGTAGGGTACCTACTCAGCTAACCAGGAAGAGCTATAAAGAAGGATGCAAAGACAGTAAATTCTGTTAAACAAATTCTCTGTCTTGACTGTTCACAGGCTGCTCTGAAACCAGAGTGTATAACAAAAGGAACAGGTGTATTTTAAGAGAACCATCGACCAAGACATCTGACTTCTCTCTCCAGATACTGCTCCAGCCCTTTGCAGTGGTCACTCTTGAGAGCAGGTTTTGGATGCATGGACTGCTGATGAGCTTGGCTCTCCTCTCCCCATCTCTTCCCCATAAGGTGCTAAGGGGCTGCTTCCCCCTCGCACCCTGGGGTGAGCAGGGTGCTCAAGGGCTGTGGGGCTGTGTCCTGGCAGCAAGGAGCCAGGCAATGCTGATGACAGTGTGCTGGCCTTGAGACCAGCTCCTGTCTGCACACATGCAGCACTGGGTCAGGAAAACTACAGATGAAAGTGATTTACATCCTTGTCACCACATGTTGTCCATAAAATCTCTTTTGTTTTGAAGTCCATCACTGATCTGTTTCCAGTTTTTCTCTGTACTTGAGACCTTGATCTCATGCGTTGTCTTTAAGAATTTATTCCAGATTGTAGATAATTTTGGGTTGTGGAGACTGGGAAGAGATGACATTGCTTGTATTACCAAACTCCTCTGGTGTTTGATGACAGCTATGATTGCTGTGCATATAACATTATTATTTGATGGCAATTACAATAGCATGGGTGGTGTTATGCCTGACTAGCTGATTAATCATCTGGAGCAATGAGTAAAGCTCCCCTTCTTTTATGATAATTAATATGTAGAGCTGGATTGCCGTTGACTGAGTGAGTGTGGAAGTGATCAAGGCAAATGGAGCGATGTTTGGCAGCTTTATGCTGCAGGAAGGATAAACACATGGAGCTCTTGGGGCAATTATTCCCTCCCTGATATGAGCTCTTGCTCGAGCCAGCTCTAATCCATCTCAGGGAGCTCCATTTCAGTGGTAGGTGGCCAAACTGGTAAAGACAAGTTGGTCCAGTCAGAGTTATAAGGAGATATTTTGATGTGTAGGGATGCTCAGCAATGCCTTCTCCTCCCTTCCTCTCTTCAGGTTCCTGCTAGGGGCTGTCTCTGGCTTTCTACCATCACAACAAATGTATGGCACATTTTCTGGGGGCCACACACCAGCAGTAAGAGGCAGTGGAGGCTGGGTGGATTTACTGGGATTTGGTGTGATTTCTTGGAAGGTTTGCATGGGATGGGTTGGCGTATGGAGGTACATGCCCTTAGTGTAACGGGCATCCTTGTTTCTAGTCTACCTCTTGTTTTTCTGTTTGACCTTGGTCCAGAGCCTCTGTTTACCTTCCCATCTTTTCCTTTCAACACTGTAACCCTTATTGAGCAGTAACTGTGTCTTCCTATGTGTGTGCACATTAGTTACACCAGTTGTAACCAAAACCCATGGTGTACTGTTTGAAAGGTCTGGCTTTGAGGGTGGAGGCATTTTAAGATTGTGAGATGTAAAGCTCTTTCCTCCTTGCAGTGGTTAACCAGAGCACCCTGTGCCAGTATGTCTGTAGGAGTGAAGGAAGGAGAGAAATTCATTAGTACAATTGGATTAAATTCTGCTGTGCTGGGGACCTGCCATGATGGCTTAGTGCCACTCTTGTCTCCAAGCAGGTGGAGTGGCTTTCTGGTCCTCCCTGCAAGCTGGGTCACATACATTCAGGCAACAGCAGTACAGATTGTCTGAAAGTAAGTTGTGGTTTTGCTTGTGGGAATTTACAATTCAAATCAAGAGAAGTTGCAGCCTCTCTCTCCCTCATATGGTGATTTTCTTTACTCTTCTGAAACAGCAAAGATCAAGATGAAATATTAAAAGTCCTCCACAATGTAATTATATCTGGCTGGTTGCAATCAATTCCCTCTGCCTCATGTAGTTTTCTATTGCTTCTCCCTTTCCTTCCCTTCCTGTAAAAGACAGAGGGCTGATTCTTATCTCCCCTGTGGGCTGGAGACACTGCTAGCTCCCACATGGACCCACCAGCTTGAGAGGAACAATTTATGAAAATGAATTCTCATCAAAATCCCCAAGCAGTGCGAAGTTTGTTGCAAAGAGACTGGACTCCAGTTTTTGTAGAGCCCAAAGCAATGCTTTATCAGTTAGGCTACAATTAAACAGTGGAAACAATGGTTTCCAAAGCTCAGTCCATTCCAGGCAAGTGCCTCTTTAAGAATATGATATATTTGAAAATATCATTTTCTCTTTTCCTGAGGACAGGTTTGGGAAGGCTTTATGAGGCAGAAAGCTTCATATGACCTTCACTCTCCCCCAGTGAAGAGATCAAGGTTATTAATATACTCATCAGCTTTTTCATTCTCTGTCTCTGAACATGTCAAGCAATGCTGGTGATCAAGCATTAGAGTCTGCCACTCCTGTTGAAGGGAGCAGAGAGAGGGCCAGAGAACTGGTCCTGGTCTCGCTGGTGTGGCCAAGGACAGGCACACAGTCCCAGGAGCTGCCCCTGCACCTCTGCAGCTGTTAGTGGGGAGGGGAAATCTTGAGCATAGGCAGGACTGATCACCTGCTTAGGGCCAGACACACACTTCTGTGTTTTGCTGCATCAAGTCCTCATTGCTATTGAGTAGTGAATTCACAGAAAAATCCAGAGGCCATTTTTTGAAAGGTTCTTCTTAGTGCTTCTGAATGACAATGTGAATTAAGGGTTAATCCTAAAACCTGTTTTTTGCCTTCACCACCAACCCACAATATTTAAGCTTTGTAATGCAGCACTTTATTTATAAGGACCTCATTGCCTAAGTGCTATTTAGGGTTAATTTAATATATCTGTAGGGTCAGGCACACAGTCTTAGGAAACTCTCCAGGAAATTTCTCAGGCTTTTGTGAACATGACAAAGAGTGAAGTATGGAACCTATCTGCTTTCTCTAGTTTGGAAACTCTTCTTCATTGGGTTTTAGAGCAGTGAACCTTCTTCTGGTGTAGGATACTGGACTTTTCTTCCCATGCAACAATATAATCAGTGCCTCCATTTGCACCCAACTGCTCATCATCGAGAAAGAGATCAAGCTTTAGTTTCCACCTCTATCTAAGAAGAGTTGAGCTCCCAAACCTCAGTTTGCACAGAATAGCTAAAAGTGATGGAGGGAAGGAGACCGAATGGAAATGCAACCCTGCAACTTAGTGTTGGACACTGATGTCAAGGAAGAGAGGATGGATGCTGATGCCTGCTACAGTGGATGTTAAACCATTTTATAAAACCAGTGAATGAGCATCTCTGGACCTCTTTGGACAGAGATGTGGTTTAAGCCTGCAGGATACAGCTGTGTTCCCATCTGTGCCAAGGTAACTCTGGTTACATTAAGCTTAGCGTTTCATTACCATGGACTGAACCCAAGATCATCCCTCTGCGAGCAGAGAGTGTTTGCAACCCATCAGAGATGAGTGGGAGAAAGCCCAGAGCACAGCAGGAGTGAGGCACCAAACAGCCCCCAAGCCCCTGGCTCTCCCCTTCCCTGCCTCTGTCCAGGAGACCTTCTGCCAGTCCTGTGATACAGGTGTAATAGGACTAGAACACATTTCTTCAAAAACTGATCAGACCTTTCACGACACTTTAGTCTTTGCCTTATCTGTTGGAGCCTTGCAGGTTGCTATGTTTACAGCTGCTCCCACTGCTAATGCAGCTTTGTTTATGATACAGAAGAAAACATGTCACTTTTTATTTTCTGATTGCTAGTATTTCTTCTCCTGTTTTACATTTTTTTCCACATCAATCTACAAGACCGGAGATAACTCAGATGAAAAGGAGTCAATTATGTGGTGCCTGGGATACTAGAAGTCTGGACTTTACAACCCAGGAAGTTTCTCTCTGCACCACGCTCCCAATTTGTTGGATTTTTTTCCTTCTTTAATATCAACAAATAAAATAACATATCCTGGATACTCTGCTGTCAACAGCACTTGCTTTATTGGCAGTAACTGACTTGGAAGGTACTATATCTCCATGATTTTTCAGGTTTTCATATTTATATATATATATAAAAATATATATAATTTTTCCATCAGCTAGGATTTTTTTTTTTCTTTTCATCAGAAATTGAAAGCTTGGTGACAATTGAAATGAACACAAGCTAGGAATTTTCCATCTTTTTTTCACTCACAAAGATCATGGTGGTATTTTCCAAAGCTTTCCTTCCCAATCTCACTTCATCCTTGATTTGCATGCTACCACTGATATGGACAGGAGAAGAATTGGGTCAGTGCTGAGACCTTGGAAACTCTTTGCCAATGGCTGCTAAGAATGTCAAACTAGTGGTGCAATAGATTAAATTTACCAATGAGGTATTACTGTTGTCTTCAGGGAGGTCTACACCTTGGACAAATATCTCCTGATAGTGTGACCACAGTGCACAGGTCTTCCCTTCTGAACAGCTTTCTGTCTAAAATGGCAAACAACCAAGCAATCATGGCTATGCTTAGGTGACTTTCGAATTTTTATTTATTTAATTTTATTTTTAAAGATGAACAGAAACTTACAGATTTCAGTGTTAGGATGTATTGAGAAGCAGAAGATTTGAAGTAAAGTCACCATCCTTTTTGACTGAGTCTTAGGATGCTGGGTGTGGGGACCTTGTAGGGGTAAGAATGTAACTCATTGGAAAATACTGTAAAACTGTTCTTTTATTGAAGTTTTGTTTCCAGACACTGAAATCCTGTTGAAATATCCTATCTATCATGCAGTATAAGACTATATTTTGTATCATTTCAGCACCAGACAAGATTATACACAAATATTCTTCGCTCTCTTATATTTGAGAGAGGATTGTTTATTCCTTGTTCCTTATAACAGTTAACCTGACAGAGGGCTCATTTTGAATTTCCCTGCCTGTGTTGAATTACTGGTGTAACTCTGGCGAAGCCTGGCACTGCTGGCAGGGTTGGGATCCAGTCCTGGACCCGGAGGCAACACCTCACCTTTTTTCTAGGGGCTTCACCCTGCCTAGGGGATATTTTCAGAGTACTAGTTGATAGGGAGCTGGTCTGCAGACGTGAGCCTGCAGGCTCCAGGGCTGTTACCCAGCAGACTTTGCCAAAAGGAAAAATTGCTTAAGAAAAAAAAAAAAAAATGCAAACACAGGACAAGCTTAAGAAAAAAAATAATGCAAACACAGGACACAACAGGAGAGTAAGAGCCTTAAGTACCTTAAATTAAGGGAACTGAAAGTCCTCTCACTGCACCAGGATATTTTAAGCAGAGTCATTGTAATTAATCTTCTTTTAATACATAATAATAGTCAAAAAAACCACAACACAACCCATACTTCTCTTTCTGACGTGTATCTAGAAGATGAGTAGATTTAAAGTAAGGTGATCTTTGTAATCTGGTAGAAATAAAATCCTGAAAGCAGAAATTGATCAATATGGAGAGTGGCAGGTAAAAGTAGTACAAATACCTGCTCTAAAAGCGTTGGATACAGTCATTCCCACAGGTACCAGGAAGCTGTTAGCTAATCAGACAGCCATGCACCATATGCTTCACTGTCTAGTTAAAAAAAAAAAAAAGAGAGAGAGGGAGAGCAAGAAAGAGAGAAAATCTCTAAGCGTATGGTCAGCAAGTGACAAATGTGCATGCTGGGGCTCTCTGGAAGAGGGGAAAGCCGTGGTGAAGGCTATGACTCATTCCCAGATGAGCTGACACCAAGGAAGCTGCTGGCTGGGTTTCACAATGCAACTGGCCCCGTGGCCGTGGCATCCATCGCGGGCCAGCCTGGTGCTGCTGGAGAGCCTGCTGGGCAGCACGAGTGTGTTGAGCGGGTTTTGAAGAGCCAGCCTGTTCTACGTGCATCTTCAAGGCAGCTCTGTCCCACTGTCAGTAAGTATGGTAAGTACGGTAAGGCGTTTGCAGAGAACTCTGCCAGCCAGTCTCCTTGGCAGGCAGGGGATGGAGCTTGGCATGATCCTGCCAGGTTCTGAGCGGGTCCCAGAGAGGCCAGAGATCCTCTGCAAAGGCTGAAGGAGCTCCATGTCCAACAGACTTGGCTGTAACCAAAGCAGCAGAAAATGGCAATAGCTTGTACTTCCGCTAGAGACAACCTACCAGGTATTAGACAGCCTTCTGGGAGAAGCCATGTGCAATCCATGCTAAAGTACAATCCCTATCTCACCAGTTTTATGGTATGAGGGTACCGTAAGATGGGATAAGATCATCTCCTTTCTGACTACTGCTCACTAACCTTCCTTCCTCTTCAATCCAGCCTTTAAGTTCCTGCCATTTATCTGTGAAAGTGCTGGCACCTGGAGAACCCTCTCTATGCTGATTCAACTCACTGATCTGGCAGAAAAATTAGTACAGCAGGAAAAGAGGGATGTGTTTTATGGTGAGTTAATGAGTTGAACTCAACTCTGGTTTTGTTTGCATAGGAGAGCTGGAAATCTCCTTCTACAATGGAGTGAGGATAATTCTCATCTCCAATTTTAGCTCATCTCCTGCATCATCCTCTTCTAGATATCCTTTCAACACAGGTGAGTAACCTGCAAAATGGACCTCGTGCCTTTTGCTTCCTTTACCTGGAACCATTATGTTGTCACTGCTGGTGGAGCCAAGACTGAACATTTCCTCCCCAGCACCATGTGGAGCTGGGCTTCAGGGATGCAGGCTGCTTGGAAAGTGGATGAAATGCACGGCACAGTAAGTGTTGGGAAGTGCAAAGCAGTAGTTAAATAAATCATTTTTTTGTGCATCTGATAGCAAGGAACTGACTGTCTGTCAGGCTGTGCACCAGTGGGTTGTTTTTTTTTTCCTTAGATTTGTATCTCCCAGAGCTAGTTTGTTATTTTTTTTCTTTAAGCAATTATTTGTCAGTGCCCAGTGTTTTAAATTCACCTCCTCTATGAGTGCTGGTCTGGTCTAGTGGCACAGGGAGAAGCCTTCCTTGTAGGGCAGATCCTCTGCTCTTTCCTCCAAGCTGCCCCAGCCTTGCTGCAGGGCTTAGACCCTATGGTGGAGTCAGGGCTTGGTGTCCTCATGAAGAATCCCAGCACAGAAACAGCCCTGTAAGTGCACAGCTACGGCTGCTTCTCTCAGGTATGTCTTGACAACATGGCAAAAGGGACTGGGGCTTGATGATAGAAGGACGCCTGACTTCTGGGCTGTGGGATTGTTCCTGATAGTCATTGCTTTTTGTTTCTTCAGCCTCAGCTGTTCTTTGCTACCAAACCTTTTTCTTCCTTCTGGCTGAAGCCCCTCTGAAAACTCTCACAGAATTATATGCCCCTTTTTCCATATTCAGCCTCCATCTCTCTGCAGAGATGCCTGGAGCAAACTGCTTCTCTTGGACTTCAGCCCATGAACACACCTACAATCTGATTCAAGTGCAATCATTAAAGGCTAATGATGCTCCATTGTCTTGAATTATATCTATATTGCACAATCTAGTGGAAAGCTATCAAACTAACCGTAAATGAATTTAGTCAGCACAGTAAGCGGTTTAGCCGAGCTGGCATGGGGCTACTAAAGGGCTAATTCACCCACTCTAGAAGATCAGCAAAGGCAAATCTGAAACTAGTGAGTGGAATTAAGATGTTAATCCAAAACTCAAGCTGAGTTACACTTTACGGAAGAAATAAAACCAAAAAAACCCAACCCAAAACCCCTGCCTGGGTAAATCAATAGAGTAGAGAAAAAAAAGAAAAGGGTGAAGAAATGTCCCTTGTTTTGTCATTTCAATTTGATTAATCTCAGTGCTAAAAGAATGATCTGCATCTATGTTTAATCAGCAGGTGCTATTCATAGTGAGCACACAGATGTTATATTTAGAGCCCTTGGCAGTGAGTGTGTTCAGTCTGATACTGGAAATAGGAATCTTGCTTTTAGGGGAGGGGACACCTGAAGCAGCTTTACCCAGTGAAGGGCATATGTGTGTGAGAAGCATTGAGCTGGACAGGAGTCAGTGCATGACCAGACTGTGGGAGGAGCTGTACATGGTCATGGCTGCAAAAGCAAGCAACTCCTGTTCAAAAAGGACACAAACTCCTGTCCTTCAGCCCCAGAGGTACCTGAGGTGAAGGACAACTGATTGGTCAGACATTCCCTGCAGTGAAGGCTCTGATCTCTTCTTTGTCCCATTTTATTAGTTTTCCTCATGGTTCCTTCATCTGTCATAGCCTGTATTAGACATGGAGGCATGAAATCACCCTCATCATTTCCCCTCCCATTCTGAGAGAGAACAGTTTCTGCTTTGTTTGACTAAAATATGCTGTGGTTGTTTTCAGGACTCACTAATACCAGGATTAACCTGAAGCTACTGTACAAATCGTGCATTCTGGCATCTCCAACAATTGGCTTGCTATGACACTGGTCTCAGTTAGATGTGACATCTGGGCTGAAGGACAACATGGTAGAACTGCACCCCTGTGCATCTTCCTCTTATCAGATAAAACAGTGGCTTGTCTTCGTTTAAATGGTCCCTGGAAGAAAGACAAGCTAAAGCACTGAGCATCTTATGGCTCAGCTTGCCATGAGCATTTATGGATTTTAGGAAAGGTTTGTGCAAGACCAGAAGGGTTGGGAAGGAGAGAACCACAAAGCAAAAGACTGACTCACTGCTGCCTAAGAAGCTGAAAGGAGAAGAGAAGAAATACTACAAATACAACAAATCTCCTTCACCAGGCAGCTTGGCACCATAAGCATCTGACGGCACAACTTTCCCTCAAAGCAGTAGATAAGGGACCATAGGTTAATGCTGTTAGAGCCTATGCTACCCTTCAGCAATGGCAAAGACTGTGTTTGGTCATGAAATGTGGAGACGTCACCACATTCCAAGCGCTGAGTGCAATTATGGAGCAGTAAGTCTCTTGCTAGGACATGTGCATGAGGAAATGTTTCCTGTAGCTGGAGAGATTTCCATGTAAAGATTCTTTCTTGACTTATGCGCTGCGCCAAGGAAAACACAGTGCTGGGGCAAGGGAATCTCACAGCAGAAAGAAGTGAGTCAATGAATGAGTCCACTGTAGCACCCATAATG
>NW_010324377.1:22104-55733 GCF_000700745.2 Antrostomus carolinensis
AGGAATGCATGCTGGCCCTTTGCATGGGGGTGGAACTGGGAAATGGCTTTGGATGTAGCCCTACCCTGTAGCTGGCTGGTGTTGATCCAGTCTCAAAATAGCAGATGAAGAAAGCTGTAACAACCTGACAGGCTTGGCAGTACTGGAAGAAAGAAGGGAAAGGAAGGCAGTGGAGGGATGAAAGAAGGCAAGGAAGGACGTAAGGAAAACACTCTTTAAAGAAAGGTTTACATCAATCCCTGTGCTCCTGAACCCAGACAGTCAGGTGAGAAAGTCATGATTAGAGTTCATTACCCATAGCAACCTATGACATTAATTCTCTGTGGCAGCAATACCAAAGGTTGCAACAACGTCCAGCCTGTGGCTAGAACTCTGTGTGCTGGAATGTGGACACACAATAGGGTATGAATACTTGTCTCATAGATGCTAAGGAAGTTCAAGAAGATAAAAACAGTGCCAAGGGAAAAAGAGCAGTTAAATGAGCAAGGTGAAGAACAAATCATTGACAGAGATTGCTCCTCCTGGCACCAAAGTTCAGTGGTGCATCCACAGGAGAAAACACCTCTTCCAAGGATGAGAGATACTCTCCATCTATTGTTTCATAGCTCTTCATCTTCCCTATGTTGCCATATGACTTCTCAGTCATAAAGCATTTTATTAGCTTACTCCTTAAATGCTCCAGGAAGGAAATCAACCTGGCTGAGCTCTCCTTCCTGTACTGAAATGGCCCAAGAATTGCTGAGTCTGGTTGAGACCAACAGCTCCTTAAGCTTATCCTCGCAACTGCAAAGCAGGATGGTGGTGCTTATGTAATAGCCCGAAAAGGGGATTTTCTCACAAGTTTTCTCTTCCTTTGCTTTCAGGGCCATTCCAGCTGTCTTCCTGGGAAAATAAAATACCCTGCCACCCATAGATAGTAACCTTAGTCTTTCAGATCCCTTTACCCTCTAGAAGACCTTACTGTGTGCTTTGTGCTTCAGGGTTTTCCGACCAAATCGGGGATCAGAATCTAGATTTCAGTAACAAAGGATCTTCAAAGGGAATGCCTGATCTTTCCCTTTGATACTCATGGAAATCCACTTAAGACCCCTGCTACTCTCAGCTCTGGCTATGGAGGCTGAGAGAGAGGAATGAATGCTCTCTCACAGAGTGCACCCTTTAGCCACTCTTGATCAAAGCCTGGATCAAAGCCTGTAAGCTGGTATCCATCCAGAAGTAAAAAAATAAATGCATAGGCGAAGAAATGAGGAGCTGAAATTTGGGTAGCCAGCCTTCTATATCAACACTGTGAGTATTCTCAGCTGTTAAGTAAAAGCTGTGAAGATAAATCCCAAATATAAGAAATTAAAATCAATAAACTCACCGAGTCGTCCGTGTCACAGTTCAGATTAATAAAGAGATATAACCACTAAATCCCTACAGTGCTACTCTTTCACAATTGCACACAGTAAGAAAAGGGAGGAAAGAGTTATATGAAACATTTGGCTGGGTATAGGAATCAGTTATCTTAATGATGAAATATCAAAAGGAAATATTGTCTCATTTAGAGATCTACCAGCTACAGTCACTGCAATGTTCCCAAAAGGATGGTAAATATTCTCACAGATGCCCAGAAATTAAGAATTATACTCTCACTATGTTTAATATCCTAGCTGTACTTTCAAGGATCATCTGTCTTAGTAAAGCTTTGGGGATCTAATTCAATTGCTTTTTGTTTGCCATTGCTTATTTATAAAACATGTGTCCTTCTGGTGATACTGTGTTCCAGTGGATCTCCCAGAAGCTGGAAGAACTGGTGAACAAGAAAGATCTGATCTGCTTACCATGCCTCTAGGACTGAATCCTGCCCTCAACCATCTTGTTTTGCAAAGCAAAGGACATACCTAAAAAAAATGCATCTGCCTCATGCTGATCAAGCCACATGGTAGGATGGAGACATATCCACCTTTTGATACTTTGTGCTGATTGTTCTGCTAAAATCGACAGCTAGCTGTTCAGCACAGCTAGCAACATCTGCCACGTGCGAGACATTTGTTTATTGGTGTGCAGACAAATAATAATTTATAATGGATAATTTACAAGATCACGCCATTATGGACCAACTTTACCTGGAGTCCCAGAGTAACACCAAAACTGATAAGCTATGCAAAAAGAGAGCTGAAATGCAGCCATTCCTCAAGGGAGAGATTGTAGTGCTCAGAGAGGTCACATGCATGTGCTTATGATAAAGACAAAAATATCAGTGTAATGTGTGAGGGTGAGAAAAAAAGGACTCAATATAAAACTTTCCAGTCAAATTTCTGAGGCTTGGCACCATGCTTTTTTAAGAGTTATCAACAAATCATTCCACTTGTCTCCAGGCAAGCTTCACCAGCTTTGTGGTCAGTAAGCCCATGGTTCACTATGTCTCTGAGCAGCAATCTGCTGAATCCTCTTGTATTTTACTTCTTGATGTCACCCAGGTTTGTGCTCAGTAAGTTTGCTGTTGGGTGCAGTGTTGATGTGGAAGTGCAAGGAGAGCATAAAAAGCTAATGTGGGCTCTTTCACTTAGGCTTTACACATCTCCAGTGTCTAGCAGTAAGGAAGCAGTGCTGGGAGCAAGCCCAAGGACACAGTGCTATGAGGAACTGCAATGTGGGAAGGTAGGATCTTAGAAAGTACTGCAAAGTGGATGGCAGGAGCCCAAGGGAGGAGGGAATGTTGGTGGTCCCGGGGGTGGACTGAGAGGGATGCAGAGCAAGGAGGTGGTGGGGAGAGGAGAGGCGCTGAACCTACTTCTGCTATTAAGCTTGTAAGCACATTGTTACTTCTCTGAGCTGAGTTCCAACGCAGCAATTAAAAAAATAAAAGTATTAAAAATAGAGTCAACTTGAAAGTCACAAGTACTTCTCTTGAATTTTATGCCACACCTCATATGCTTAAAGTGTATGCTTAAACGCTTTCTGGATGGGAATGTTAATAGGCAGCATCAAATGTCAGGCTAACAAATGTGTGTAGGGTCTTATCAGCTTCCTATAGGAAATAACTGGCAGTGCCTTTCCACCTTGAGAACTACCTCTCTTGATAGTCTGTAGTATATTGTTCTTCTGATTAACAAACTACAAGATGGATTTCTTTCCAAACATCTGTTGCCTTGTGAATAATTTTCTTAATCAAAATGAATAAGCAGGAAGCACATATTTTACCACTGTTGCTATGATACTGTGAATTATTGCATTTTTTACTCAACTACTCTTGTGGTTTTGTACAGTTCTAGGAAATGCATGAAGACATCATTCTGGAGAAGGGTTTAATGTGATGCTATAGAAGTTTGGATTCAGCTGGCTACCAGATGCTGAGTCATAAAGGAGAGAGAGATGCTTCAGAGGTAATGGATTATGGATAGAGTTTGTAGGATTTGGTATTTATTCTTATCAAAAATCAGTGATTTAAATCAACAGTGACTCTTGCTTGTCCAAGATCACTGTCAAGTTACAATTTCTGGTCAATATGAGAGCATCTGACCCTGGCACAGCACCAGCTGTACACCTGCTGGTGCAGGTCTTGGGGCAAAAGGGAGATAGGCTGGAAACACAGCCAGTGCATGTAGGGGGAAAAAGATGTGCTGTGAATCTGGAGAGTGGATAAGGGAAAAAAATGAACAACTTTTTAACATTTATTGATTAAATCCAGTCTCTTCACAGAGCACAGCTGTCTGCTATAAAAGTTAAAAGCAATCATTGGATCAACAGCAGAACTGTGCAGGGAGAAGTGCAGCTGTACAGCTTCAACAAATCCAGTGGTAAATGCAGGTGTCAAAGCACAGAGCTCTGGGCCCTCCCAGGTGCTGCTGGGCTGTGAGCTTGGTCTTTGCCACCACGCTACAGCTGTTGGTCCTCAGGGGAGCAGCTGCTGCAAGGGGAGCTGGAGTGTTTCACTCCACCTCCAATTAGCGTAGGATTCAAGAAATGTCAGTAGGCTGGCTGGATTTCTCTCTCTCACACATGCATGCATGCACACCAAAAAAATGATGATGGTGGCAAAACACAAGCTGGGAGATGCAGCTGTCAGGAATTTCTTGGCTCATGTGAGGAAGATGGGGAGTGGCCAAAAGAATTGAGAAGAGGAAGGCAAATCTCTTGTAAAGAAAATCAAAGTAGACAGAAATACAAAAAACAGGAGATCTTTTAGAGCTTGAGAAAGTGGAAGGAAAAGAAAATGATGTGGAGGGGGAGGAGGAGAAAAAAGAGAGAAAAGCTGGGGAGTTATTGGTGCTGCAGGATCACAGATGTGACGGCTGTATGCTAATTGTGCTAGGTTTATAATGAGCATCAAACTTCAGCCCCAGCTGCACTCAGTTGAGCTGAGACCATGTTGCATAGCACTTTTTAGGGAATGTTGTTTTCCTACTGAGACATTTAGTGATAGATGAGAAATGAGCTACTGGTCTCTATGTCTGCCTTACAGAAGAGAGCTGCCACAAAACCAGAAGTTGTGAGTTCCCCACTGAACTGCTCTGTTCAAGCTCAGTTTTAATTTCTGCTGAAGAGTTGTGAAAACAAGATCTCAGAGTGATAAAGGTGGGAATGAATATCGGTGAGGCACTAGCTGAGGGCAACTGGAGGGCTAAGATGGAGAAAATCACTCTGGCTGCTAACTTTGTCTGTGCACATGCAAAGAGAATCATTTACAACTATAAAGTGTTGCAATGACCTATAAAATATGTGTCTGACAAGAAGGCTATTTAAAATAAAAGGCATTTGCTAGTTCTGGAACAAAGCAGATGTAAATTCAGAGAACCCTCTGAGGATCACACAAGATTTCCCTTGCTACGCTTCCATTTGCAGTGTACACTCAAGGAAAGAAAGAGGGGGAGAGTCAATCACCGTTGCCATATGGGGTTGCTGAAGCTGCATTCCTGAAGGAAGAAAGATGCAGGAGAAGTTAGGAGTGAAAACCAAGCAGTCTATCTTGAGCAAAAGGATTAAAAAGGTGCTGGCTTGGAGAAAGTCTCACAGGACTTCGGAGTGAGCTGGACCCATCTGGTCCTTGGCTGCAGCACTGCGCCTGAAGACCAGTCAGCTGCTGGAGGATGCTGAGTTCCTTGGAGTGCCTCAGAGACCCCCAGAGTGGGACCACAGGACAGAGATGTTAGTGCCAAGCACATGCTTTTCAATGTGCCTCTGTTTCTGTTTTGTAACTTTTCAATTTGGCAGCTGAGAACTTAATGAACCCTTTGCTGTGCTGGAGTACTTTTAGTCTCTAAGCTTGTCTAGGCACGTGCCTAAGCCCAGGTCAGTCCAAGGCTTGCTGCTCTTTGGGGAGCAATGAATCCACGTAAGGCAGTGCATGCAGACTGTACACCCTTTGGGTACCTGCAAACCAGGATGCATTAGGAAATGGCCACAGTATGGCTACAGCCATTAAGGCACCAGGACCAACCTACCAGCCTGAAAGAGCCAGCCTGGGGTTAGCACCATCAGTGACAGTTCACAGATGGAAATTCCTCAGGCTTACCTACTTGCCCATCTTGGGCTCAGGGTAAGCTGTTGGGAGATAGCTCAGTATGCCTTTTTATCCCCAAATGTTTCACCTAACAGCCAACCTCACAGGCTAAAGCAGATGCCACCATTATTAGGGAAAACACAGGGAGATTATGAAATGGGACCTGACTCCAGCCTGATACTTCAAGATCAGTTTTGAAGAGTAAATTGTGTGCAAGTATGTCCTCTACAAGGTGAGCCACTTCTGTCCCTGCCTTTTGCATGAGTATGATAGTTGCAGCTCCTTATCTGTACTGAAATGCGCCTGCCTCCCTCCCGTCCTCCCTCCCTCTCCTGAGTTCTTACTCCCAGACTCCAAGTTCTTTGAGTCACTTATCTGACAGGTACGTATGAAGTGCAGTGTTACTTCAAGGGCATGTGCTAATAAAATAAACATATCACAAAAGGCACCACCTGGTCAATATGCTTAGCATTTTGTACAACAGATAAACCCAGAAGGAACTGATGAAGCAACAACAATTGTTATGTTTACAGAGTAGTTACATGTTACTGAGCAACTCAGACGAACACGATTCATCCCTGGTCAGTCCTCCCTTCTTGTTATATCACTCTGGGGAATTGTGTTTTATTTAACTGCCCGTGGAGCATGGCTATTAATAGAGGTCTAAAGTGCACCAGATTGGCCATTGGCAGTCCCATTAAGATGCATAAGTGCATATTAGTCATTTTATAGTTTGTATGTAATCTGAGCCTTTCAAATTTCCCTTCAAAGTCTCAGCTACGTTACATATCATCATCTCAAGCAAAGGTGGTGAAGTTCAGGAGAGTTTTGCTGTTGGACTTCCTGCTTAAGGTGTTGTTGGGGCTGAAAGTCTATGTGCATTCAGGACACAAACTACTAGATGCTGTGAAAGCATGCTAGGGAAATGTCACGGCTGTTTTTGGTGGCAGCCTACTCTGTTAGATGGACTACTTGTCCAACCCAGTTTGACTGTGCTTATATTCCGTGCTGTATCACAGCTGCCAGTCCACATGACAGCATATGGCAGCTTGGATTTGTACTTTTAATAATTAGACAGTTGGAGAGGACTCCAGACTAACCTAGGCTATTTTGAGGGCTTGCTGACAAGCCTCCACCCCGTGCTAAAACATGTAGTCTAGTCAACAGCGGCTCCATCTCATCAAATATTGCTGATCTAAGAAGGAACCATCAGAAGACAACCTACCTGGCTGTCTTTTGCTTTGCCCAAGCACACTGGGATTGTTCAGACCACTGGGTGATTGGTCCTACTCTGGCTGAGCACTTTCCCAAGCAGAGGGTCTGGATAAGCCCATGCTGGGAATATGAAAATCACTCTTCAGAAGAAGACTATGCCTTCAGGAAGGGAAAAGCATAGTCTTTTATGGGGGCATAAGTGCCTAGAATATATATATCTACACATATACTTGGATCATGATGCTCAGCTTGTACATGCTACAATTCTCCTTCCCTTTGGCTGTGCAAATTCTGAAGACTGATCACCTTGGCATGAATTATTGAAAGGAACAGAACGAATGCTTAAAACCAAGAAAACGTGTTTGCGGTACAAGATGCTTTTTAAACATCTCATTGATTCCTTCTTCACTGTATTACCTGCTGTCTCCTAAGCACTGTTGATAGTCCTTAATTCCATTAACTCTGGACATGAATGCTTAAGCTGACCACTAGCATCCTGTCACTAGGAACAAACTTCCCTGTGGGGAATTTTTACACAATTACAGAGGTTTTGTAACCTCTGCAGACAGAACTTTGGTTGATGGGGACTATTGGCATGGCAATGTGAAGAAGGATCTTTTCTTGGAGCTGTCATGAACAGGAAAGTAGTTGTAGTGTTAAGTAGAGTTAGTACAGAAACGAAGCCAGAGGTTCTGCTTTTTGTCTTGAAGGAGCTACAATTTAATTTCAGTTGGGATGCAGCACAGGAAGGTGATGAAGAAATCGGAGAGAGCAACAAGAGCTGAAAAAGGCTGGAGGAAAGAAGCATTGGGTAAGTTATTTTTCCTGTTTTCTGGTGAGTGGGTTACATGCCAAAGAACCTGCTTCACCCTTCATAGCAATATTCTGATCAGTATAACTGGTACGATAGTCATATTTATGATGTGTGGAACCAACAGTTCCACACTCCAAGGAGTTTCCTATAGAAGTAGGAATGTTATCAGGCTGGAAAACATATGGAAACAAAGAAACATTTTGTGTCTTGCTACCTGTACTTTTGATCACATTAGAATCTAGTATTAAAATAGGTCATGGCTCTGCTGTGAGAAGTGCTGTGCAAACATTCCACAGCAGACCTTCAGTTGTCATGAAGCCATTGTTTTAACTGGAAAATCAATCTAATGCATTTCTGCCAGCTTTGTGATACTTTTTGCTGGTACAGACTTCTCAAACAACTTGAAGGAATGAATGGTGTAGTGGGATGTGAGGAGAGCTGACATGCAACAGAAGATAACTCCTGGACATTTTTTACCTTGTCAAAAAAAAAGTTATACAGTTTGCCTCATTAGGAAGTGTGATTTCTCCTTGGGTTTTGAGGGAGTAAAGAGATTTGGGGATGTTTGTGGGAAGATGGACTGGTGGCTGATAGTAGTTTTGCTATAGGAAAAGAGCAAGGTTGTATGTGTGTGGATGAGATTGCCATCTCAGATCATTCGGGGTACATTGACCATCAGCAGTGTTAATATTGACCACTCTTAGCATTGGGAAAAGGGGAGGAAAGGCCAGTGTTAAAAAAAAAAGAAAAAATAAAAGATTTGTAGATATAAATTAGTTACACACAATTGAGCCCTTCATACGACAGGGCCTGTCATATAAAGTGCTGCAAAGCTCTTTGTGGATGTTGAGAGATTTTTGAAAGGGAGTGACTTGGAAACAGAGGAGAAAGTTTCAGGTCATGAAATCTTGCTGAATTACTGGGGAATATAGTCACCTCTCTTGTCTTAAGTGTGTAAAGAAAATCTGCAAGGATCTTGGTAACACTGGGTAATATCCAGAGTTGCAATTGAAGCGATGTATATACAAAAGAGGAGGGATGAAGTATCAGTCAAGAATTCCTCCTGCTTGATTTTAAATTACATTTCTGTGTATTATATTCTCCTGTGTACAGGCAAGCAGAAAATAATGTAGCCTTCATTTGTCTTAGACAGCAGCAAAATAGCACAAGGGGAACCTAGAGCCTGATCTATAGAAGAAACAAAGGACTGCAAATACAAATTCAATAAAATTCAGAATTACACAGATCTGAATTTGATTTTATTCATGCTATTTCACTTGTGCCAATATTCTCTTCTCTTCTCTTCTCTTCTCTTCTCTTCTCTTCTCTTCTCTTCTCTTCTCTTCTCTTCTCTTCTCAAAACATTTTGAGTTCAGAGTGTGAAAAGTATAGATTCTGAACAAACTGATCATACAAGTTGCTAATGTGATTTCAATAATCCACTTTAAAAATGTAAACTCATTAATGTTCTTGATTATTTACATTAGCCTTGAGGAAGTGTAAAAGGATTGCTTGAGGGTTTCCCTTTGAATAACTCAAATTTATTGTGGCATATGGATCAGCTTGATAATATTGTCTTCAACAGAGAGTAGTTATCAATGGATTACTTTTGCCAGGCAGCTCTCTGACAACATGGGGATACTCAGCAGAGGGAGGAGCAGGAGAGCAAGACCAAGAAGAGAATCCTGATGCAAGAAAAGTCCATGAAAAAGTGTAACAGGTTTATTTTGATAAGGAATCTGACCTCACAGGTCCTCACATTGGAAGAAATAAAAGTTCTGGACAGTTTTAGTCTTCTATTTCAGACTACCAAGATGCTGTCCCTGCAGCTACTGGCAAATACCCAATGCACTGAGACATAGGTCTCCCCTGTTATCAAGACAGTAATGGAGAAGAAATCTGCATGGGCAACTTTATGGAAGGCAGCCAGTCAGATGTATTTGCATTTGACCAGAGAGAGAATTTCCTTTGCTGTTTGTTGGCGTCTGCTTAACATGAGTGAGATGAGGGAGAAAGGCTGTCTGCAATGAATCAGACTCACTCTGGACAGATAAAACAGAAACACAACAGCAGAGACTTCAGTATTGCAATCTGGAAAACAAAGTAATAATAAAAAAGGGATTAAAGTGATAATTTTTAGTTGACAGACTTTGTTTGTAAAGCTACTGTCATCTAATGGGGAAACTGAATTTCCTGGATAGCATATATATACTGCATTGGAGTTACTTGATTAAATAATTGATGGGAAATGAAAATACAACTGTGTGTAGGATGATAAAGTACATGGACTGTCTCTGGCATCTTCATTTTTTTGGTGTGAATTACTCCACTCCCACCAACACACTTCTGAGGGAAGCTTTGTCTTCGTCCCTCACTCCTGCGGGAGAGCAGGTTGATATGTCTGAGTCAGAAGTATTCCTTACCTGGTAAGTCAGCCTGGATCAGGGACAGGACAGAAAAAAATCTGCTCTTCCTGGAGCACAGTGTTATCTGGTGGGTACAGCTAACCGAAAGAGACAGAGCCATTCTTGTCAAGAGGTACATCAACTCTTCCTCTTTCCAGGCTTCATCTCATGGAGCTTGTACAGAGGCTGTGCTGGCTTCCTAGCCAGGAACTCAAGAAGACAAAGCAGTTATTTCTTCTCCTGAGGCAGAAAATGCCCTCTCTGAGTCTCACAGCCCAGGGTAGTCCAGGGAACAACAAATATGGAAAAGGTTTGTGGAACTCTTCACTGTGTAGATGTGGAGACCTCTAAATCATTGGTGTGGGCAACTGGGGAGACCACAGTATACTCCTGAAATCTGTGTCAGGATTCACATCAGCATGAAGACCACAACCAAGGACAGAGCTTCCCTCTTGCTTGCCTCTGCATTTCTACAACCTGAGCTGACCCCTGTCTAGCTACAGTGCTCTACATCATAGAAGAAGCAGAACTTTTTGGCATTGGAGGTATCCTACAAACCACACGAAAAGAAAATGATACCAGGACTTTAATACAGAATAAGCTTCAGAACAGCAGCAGACTTCATCAATCATTATGTTCTTGGCTCTCATTTTGTAGGCAGACCTTCAAATTCAGCTTTGGTTTATTTGACATAATTACTATAATAGTACTCATCAGCTTGTTAATGTAGAAGGCTCAGGTATTTGGCATTCAGGTCAATATGCCATATATAGATAATCCCTATCTTTGCACAGTGCTTGTTAGTGTAACGCTCAGGAATGGACTAATGTGTGAATAATTTCAGCAGGGCAAGATTATTTAGATCTACTCACCTTCAAACTCAAGTTATTTTTAGGAGCCTTATTTAAATTCATAGGAAACAGAGAAGATTGCACATCTGAAAGGCTCCCTCACAGTCATCTGCAGTTTTAAAGAAATTAACCCATGGTAGGATCTAACTTGGTTTATAATTTCTTTGCCTCCAGCTCAGTGCACATGAAAAAGATCTGCTCCCTTTCCCAAACCCAAGCTTTCACTTAGGTGAAAGATAACTCAGACAAAAGCAGCACATAATAGTCTCACAGGCCTGGAAGCTGAAAGGTGTGGTCTTATCTTGGAGCCCACATTAATAATCCAATCTCTTCCAAGAATTTCATATATTAGTCAATGCTCATCACAGTTAAGTTTATAGAGCCATGGGGTCTTAGAATGGGTCTATAAATACTCTTCCCTAAGTCACTGTTAAGACTGTATTAGTTAGGAAATTTGACTTTTCTGTTTCAGACCTCAGCCACTAGGCTCATGTAATTTTGGATGTCTTTATAGAGAAAAAAATGTGTCCTGTGTAATCATCATCAGCAACAAAGTTACAGAACAAGAGTTCCTTTTCTCCAGAATATTTTCCATTTTGCCACAAAAAGCATTTGTTGTTTTGCATAAACATTTGCAAATGTTTATGCAAAACAAGAAATACCCAGGAAGTACATTTGATTATATTCACTATATCTGGTGTTATTTGCTGCACCATTCATTATATTAGAAGGGACACTAATACCATTGCCTTTTTTATGCAAAGGAAAATGAGACAAGAAAGAGGTTAAATGATTTATTTTGGTTTCTGGTAGAGTAGTGATGAGAGGTGTATGTTGACAGATGTGACCTTGGAGGCCAATGCTCTGGGCACCCTGGAGTCCCACAGCAGCAGAGGAATAAGACCAAGCATGAGAGAACAGGCTGTCTTTTACACAGCTTTGGAGTGTCTCGGGTCACAGGCTCCCCTGTGCCTGCAATGTGCTGTACACACTAAAATATTCTTAAACATCCACACTTCTCAGATTGCAGAGTAATCTAGCTTTGTAGTGCCTTGAGTTCTTCCATATGATTTGTGATCCTACTCCAGAAAAATGCCATGAAATTGAATTCACTTACAGTGGAAGGAGACAAGAAGTTGAAGCACAGTCACCTATGTTTATGTCAATGACATTTGTCTACAAGGTGTACTAAGGGAATACACAAATCTGTGCCCAGGGACAATCAAAGCTGTGTTATTGCTGTTATTATTGCTGTTATTATATTTATCATTACTGTTATGAGTACAACCTAATATTAATTTATTTTACCTAGGAATTTTTTGGATGAATTCCTCAAAGAGTATTTTTGGACTGTCTCTGTTCCTGTGTAGGTGTGTCCATCAGATCAGGGCATGGATAGAGGATTGCTATTTGATAGTCTGCACATGAAGAGATCAGAAACTTGGAGAGTGGTGAACAAGCAACAAGAAGTCAAGGTAAACACTTCACTGCCTTTTGAATGATCCTTACTGAAAACTAGCTGAAGACAATGCAAATCTTTCTGTTGTGTTGGGTGAGGACTTTATCAAAGAACAGATCGTCACCATTATACGTCGATTAAAATGTGGTAGAGCTTAAGTGTTCTCAGCTCCCATTAGTTGAACATCTGATGATGGCTGACTAAAGTAGCTTGAATGATTTTTTTGAGATATTTGGGACTGAAAAGTTTGCCACTGTTTCCTTCTGATATAGATATGGTTACAGGGCAAAATTTGTCCAATACACTTGTATTTACTTTAAAGTGGCCAGGAAGAAGACTGAAGTACAGGCTATGGAGTGTATGATGCTGGATGGGAGCCTGGCTTATCTTCATTCCAAGTTTGCATTGGTTTTATTACATTTTCAATATGGAACAAAGGTACTTCTGTATTTTAGTGGTTTTTTTTTAATAGATCTAATTCTGTTTACATGAGGGGAAGTTTTATGATGTGGACATGTTGTAATACTGCTTATATAACAACAGTCTGGTAGAAGTCCAGTGCTATTAACTAGGATTGTCCAAACATAGTGAGCAAAAGGTAGAAACTGCAGAAAGAAACAGATACAGCCATAGTTGCCTTCTCTGCTTCAGTCACTCTGTCCCTTCCAAATATAAGGATCAAACAGAAATTTTTCACATTCACTGTGATTTGGTATAGGCTAAATTCCCTTTGGGCTTAGATGCTCATCAAATTGTAGCAGCTTTTTAATCTCCACTGCAACAGGAAATTTTAATTTAATTTCCAAGTGACTTGAATTTGGGTTACTAACAAATTAAGTTGTTTGAATATTGGAGCCTCTGAAAACTGTTACTGAACTCTTCCATCCTTCTCCATTCAATTTCATGCTTCTAATTTCTGTGCTTCTAATGGAAGAGATGTTTACTACCAGACATCTAACTTGAACTGATCTGTTAAGTTGCTGAGAAATGTAAGTTGCAAAACATTTGATATGAATGAAGTTTTCTTCATCAAAAAGATCTTATGTCAAAAGTGAAGACAAGTCTCTGCTTTTGCTCTTCTTAAGTACTGGATGTTAGACATTAAGCATTGAACTGGAAATCCAATTACATGATTATTAATCAGATGCATTTTTTTCAACTTGGGAAAAAAAAGGCCAAGTGAAACATGAAAGTCCACTGGGAAACACTGCCAATTAAAGCAATTAAAAGAGGATGTGGAACTCTTAATTTTTACACTTGGCTAGAAAGATGATTGACTGGGCTTGACTCTCCTGGGAGTGGGTGTGCTGGGCAGTTTTCTATTTGCTTCTTAAGATCAAATGCTTCTGTTTCCTTTATAAGGCATAATTAATTTTCTTTGCAGGAAACTTTACTTATTATGATATGG
Source organism: Antrostomus carolinensis (assembly GCF_000700745.2). Classification (NCBI taxonomy): domain Eukaryota; kingdom Metazoa; phylum Chordata; class Aves; order Caprimulgiformes; family Caprimulgidae; genus Antrostomus; species Antrostomus carolinensis. Next base: position 35,742 of record NW_010324377.1, read on the forward strand.
GTAGCTGATCAAGTTTAAAATGTTTGATCGGGTTAAGCAGTGCCTGTCATTTAACATTCCCACTCACTGAGAGAAGCACATATTCCTTCCACTCTCATAACATTCTGCAGACAGACTTTCTGACAGCTGAAGTGTAGCCAGTAAATTTCTTTTCCATTAGTTGCAAATTGTACAATAATATACTAAAGTAATTACACCATAAATCTTCTTGCCATGAAGTTAGGCTCTGTGGTACACACTCATAAAATAGTGCAGTAGCAAATAAAATCACAGCATCTGTATGTATTAATCTTGCAGTAACTTTTCCAAGGGTGGTCTAAAACATTGACAAGAGTGAACTGGGAGGATCTGGGAGGAATTAAATGTTTCTTGGTTTTTATAAGAGAGGGGCTATAGTTCTGCAATAACTAGGGATACCTTGCAGCTGTGCATGGGTCAGAGCAAGGATTATTGCCAACAATCTCCTTAGATGTGCATTGTGAACTAGAATATAATATTCCTTGGATCATCCAGGATGTGGTCAGTCTTAGTTGAAGATCTGAGTCCAAGACAGACTGCATTGAAGCACCTAAGGATTCTACCCAATCTAGAAAGAATAACTCTAGGCTAAATCTAACCATTGCATGGCTCTAAAATGCTTTGAAGATCAGGGAAACACAAATGAGAATATTTGCACTAGAAGAAGTAGCTGCTAATACATCTATTTTTTCTTAGGGTCCTAGAAAAGAAAAGACAAGACAGGTACTGTACCTAAAGCACTCTATCAGGACCTGATTGTGAAGAGTCTTCATTTAGCATTAACCACTGTATTGCAAACTGCCACAATAAAATTATGTTTTCTAGGCATTTCTGTTCCCAAAGCCAAGGGCTGCCCGGAGACAAAGGTGCCTGTGACCCTCCTGATACTCCTCGAATTGTGCAATAGGAAAGTTCCTTCCTTTTTTGGGAAAGGGTCGCAGTAGGAATCCCATCTCACAATTTTTTCCCTTTGGGCCAAAGACTGTAAAGGTCTCTTTATTTCCAGAGAGACCAGGGGCTGATACAGTCTTCCTTCAAGTTGTGATAGTTGTTTGCACTCAAGACTACCATGGACATTTCACAGGATAAGGAGCATGTGCTTAAAACTTCTGTATTGACCCCAAGGAATGGGGACGTGCACGTGCACTTTGACTGTACAGCACCTGCTCTGCCTTCCTCCTTCACCAGGTGGGCTACTGGGTCCCCAGGAAGTCACATATTGTTGAAGAGCTCTGGGTTAGCCTCTTCCTTTGCCCAGCTGGATGCTCTGAGGTATGAATTGCAGGCTGGATTGATAGGAACCCATGTAAAGTTTAATTTACTACAGTGTGTATGGCTCAGCAGTCAGAATGTGTGAGCTTTGCTCTCTGCCCAAAGCAACGTCGATGCTGCCATTCATTCCTCCTGCACAAGGGGCAGCATTTTTAGAGGTCAGGTTATTTCCAGGACCATTCATTTCTTACCATGGTTTGGTGGTACAAGTGGAGAGGTGGATTCATGGTAGCGATCAGATTGCTGGGGAAAACAGTGCAGAGGCAGGGCAGGAAAAACTTATGCTGAAAAAGTCAACATTATGGCTTCTGATTCTGCAGAACACTGCAGCCACAGACCTCTGCCAGGGATGACCGCAGAGACAAAAGCACGGATAACCACCAGTGTGGGAGCATTTCAGGTGAACAACCTTTGCTATTCTGTGAATAATTACCCTCATATAGGCAGCACCTTTGAGTGGGTCTTGAGCAACAGTAACGTGAAACGGGCGTTTGACTTTGATTCATCTGGGAATCAGGCATGTATAGGAACGCTAGCGAGATATTTTCCCTGCACATTAAGGCCCAGGAAGTGCATTTGATTATATTCACTATATTTGGTGTTATTTGCTGCACTCAGATATTCAGCTGCAATTAGGTGGTTAGAGACTCATCATTAATCTTTAGCTCTGTGCTGCCTATCATTCTGCTGCCGCACATATCTTAGCTTATGGCATTATTCTGAATGTTTTGATTAGGAAATATCCCTGCCTTGAAGCTGTTGCTGGTGGCAGGATTTCTGTGTGCATCTCCTGTCAGTGTCTAAATCTCTTCTATTCATGGCTCTTTAGAGCACTTGTCTCTCAAATGAGAATTATTATGTCTCTTGTCTGATTCAGACATCTATCAAAACTCTGCTGAATTGGTGCCCTGACATTAGACCCCCAAGAAATTGTTTATTCCTTAATAAGTGAGCATATTCCTTGAATTTTCTGGGGTTTTTTTTGTTTGTTTGGTTTGTTTTTTTTTTTTTTTTTCCTCCCATTAGGATTTCTTAGGATGTTCGTTCAGATTCATCTAAATTATCTTCTGCTTTCCTCCTTCTTAAAAAGGCTCACATGCTTGGTTCCCTTATTATATTAAAAATACTTTGAATTTGATTCTGCACTCACTAGCCTTCCTGCTTTTCAGTTCACTCTTTCATAAATAATTAAATAAGAGAAAACCAGGGGACATTTAATTGTACTTGTGATGGGGAAAGAACTTGTTAGAAAAGCCACTGTGGAGATGACAGTGGGGAACCTCTGCTCTTGAGGTTTGAATTGAAAGAAAACTCTTGAGGGAGTTTTCTTCCAGGTCAGGACACTTAAAGGTAGCTCTTAATTCTCAATGCTTTTAACTGATGAGACAGGCCAGTAATGGGATGGACTTCTCCCTGCCTGCATCCTTCTGTCTAGAAACTTTAATCTTGTTTAGCCCTAGTCTGATATGGACACATCGTTCATTGGTGATATCTCCTACCAGGGAAAAAGACCTTAATACATCACAGGTAAAGCTGTTCTTCATGTAGTGCTCAGCCACCCTGAAGAAATCACCCTCTACAGGTTTATGGGGAATGTTTTGCATATATCTAATCACCCTGTTGCATTCTATATCATAGATGACGTTATCTCTGAAATCCCTAGGATGGTTTCAGGTAACTATAAACTTGAGGCTTGTTTTCAAGTACTACTGAGAATAGATTTGTCCAAGATAGGAACTATAAGCCAATCCTTATGCTATACCATGCTGAAGATCACCATGAAAGACAACGGGGAAGTGAGAGACAGAATACAGGCAGTTAATTTGTTTCTGTCTATGCACAAATCACAAACAAATCTCAGTCTTAAGTAGTTTTTCATTCAAAACCCATTCTTCTCTCTCTCTAGAGTCAGCATATATTTTGCCTGGTAATAGAGCTGTCCAGTCAGTGGAGATGGTAATAATCATTTTTCCACTTTAGATCTTCCAAGATTAAAGGTCTTCCCTAAAAAAAGAAAAAAAAAAAAAAAAAGAAAAGGAAAAAAAACCTGTTATTGAGCCAGTGTATTGGATATGCTGAAGAATGTAATGTGAATGGAGCTATGAAGAGATTGAACTTGACAATCACAGTGTTTTTGAAATCTGTGGACCTACCTCTCAGTTATACCCTCCTGCTGATGAAAGAGCATTGAGTTAAGCTGTAAAGCTGGGCATTTTGTGAAGTTTAACATAAATGAGCATTAGCTTCTCTGAAGTTTTCTTTTCCTAGGAGCATCTCTAGTACATCTCTTAAGTTTCCTTGAAGTTCAAACATTTTATGTCTCTCTCTAAACAAACGTGGGTTGTGCTCTATTACATTTGTGTCACAGATATAGGAGAGGTGAGAAACTGAACCGAGTTTTGAATATTTTTCCTCTACTTCTTTAATGAGATATTGTATCAAATTGATTCTAATTGCCCCCTATATATTAAAATTGCAAAATTTACTTCTTAATAGCTCCAATCACCTGCAAAAAACCCTGCCCCAGCTTTTAACCAACAAACTAAATCTTGTGGACATCTACAGTAAAAGGAATAAGAGAAAAAAAAAGAAAAAAAAGAAGAAAAGAAAGAAATGTGTCAGACAAGTAAATACATATGAATTTCCTTTGATAAGCATTTGCAGTTACTTCAGCAATAGCCAGATTTAGTACAAATGCTATAACTGTACTAATGAAATTATTCAGTAGGAAGAGAACAACACAAAACTAGCCATTAATCTTTATGCATCCAAAACTGTCATGAGAAGAAAAGAGTTTTAGGAAATGATCAGAAGACTCCTCATGGTCTAAAGTCCCTGCTGTGCTTTACTTTCCACTGCTGGATACAGAGAAACAAACCCAAATCATTCACTGCATATCTTGCCTTGCTTTTATTTACATTTGGCATCAAGATGCAGCTGTACTGACTCGTCCCAAGTAAGACAAGGTCATATTCATCATTCCATATTTAAATAATCCTTGTATTTTCAGTTTCTTGTAGTACACATCCTACTAGACCATTAAAATATCATCTCTGTTGAGTTTCTATGATTTTTTTTTCAGTTTTCCTGTGGCTGATGAAATGGATGATGATGATGATGATGTATTTCCTACCAAAAGAATCTATCATTTAAACTCTCACACTTCCCCAAGCCTTCAGTACTGTTAAAAGTCACCTTAATGCCTTTATCCCTTCAATTCATGAAGACTGGCAATAGTGTTTAAATGGAGTCCAAAGGGTACTTCCAGGTATTTGTTATTTGGGTTAAAATCTGGACTGCTTTGTCAGAAGTTCAGTTTCCTCTACAGTTCAAGCTTTATGGTAATATAGGTCAATTCTATGCAATTATGGAAGATCAGATAAAAGGTTTTCTATTAGCTCATAGGAAAAATGCTTATTAGGCAAGGAATCTGGGAAATTTTGCTTTATGACATTGTGTTTTCTCTGTCTTGCCCTCTTTCTGGGAACTTCAGAGATATTAATCACAAGACTCAATTTTTTTTCTAGTTCCATGTTGGAATTCACCTTGTTTAGTACTCATTGGATGAGTACTAAACAAGTTTAGATTGGCCAATTCTTAAAAAAATTACTAAGGCATCAGCTGAACTAATGCTGGTGAAGAGATTATATTTTGTAATATCGAAGTGATTACCAAAGCTGAGAGAGCCCATGGGAAAAGACAGACTGCATGGAAAAGGTGGAACTGGCCGTTATTGGTTGAGGTTTTTCCCGTGCTGATTCACAGTTCCAGCCCCAAACAGTTGCCAGCCTCATCAGAAGCTTTCACAAGGTTATTCCATTTTTTGTTTGTTGTTTTACCCTCTTAATGTCATACTTTGTCTCCAAGTGGTTCTTACAGGGATAATACAGGGACCTTCCCGGGGAAGGTAAAACTTTGGCAAGGGTTGAGAGGAATGAAGTTAATTCATGCTAATAGATTCTACTAATTAGTGGCATTAAGAGCTGGAATAAACACATTCAGCATGTACTTTGCCTTGATCCAAAGGATGTGCTTACCCATTCCTCATATAAGCCAGGCTGTCAGGACATTTCACAGATAGGGTGGTTGTGGCAAGCACTGAGCATCACTCGGGAAGCACAGAGGGAGATGCTATTTTTCTAGAAGAGACTTCCCTACCATTTTTTATTGTCTCTTGGCAAGGACAATCTTAACCACTAAAAGGAATCCCAGGAAGATATAGACCAGTCACATTAAAAAAAAAAAAAAAAAAAAAAAAAAAAAAGGAGAGATAGAGAAAAGAAAAAATAAAAAGGGTTGAAGCCTGTGGCTGAGAGACAATCAGTGCAGGAGGTGATTTAGCAGGTTTAGCAGAAGACTATCACAGGTAGGACTGGGAATTCATGCTAATGTAAATATCAGTTTGCGTGATTAAACTGAAAATCTTACAGCTGCTTGGTTCGGTATAGTTTATACAGTCTCATTCTGTTTGTATGTGTGTGCATGTCTTGTACCTCTGAGTATATTAGCCAGTTTCAGATAAATCAGATGAAGGGGTCCAGGACAGTAGTACTTGGGATAATTCAATTCCCATGAGGTTTTTGGAATATAGCAACTACAGATTGTGCCAAAGTGAAAACTAAGCACTCTGAGAAATTCTATTTGTTCCTTGGTTGTACATCACTTACAGGATATTCTCAAAAGAAATGAGGAGACCACAGGAAATGCTTTTAAGCTGATATGCCGGAGGCTTAGAGCCATGTTAGCTTTCTGGTATGAGTGAAGGTCACTTTAGAGTGCTTCAATGGTGTAGCAATGCTACTCATGACATGACTTGAATCCCAGCTTTTCTACATTCTACCTGGTAAAATATCACAAACACTGTAAAAACAGGAGAGTGGTCTACGCTGGAGACGTATCTGTAACATCAGAAACTGAGTACAGATAGAGCAAAACTCACAATGCAACATTAAAATGAAATGGAGCACAGCCTAAGCAGGGTGAGTCATATCCTCACTCCTTAATTTACAGTCAGGGAGATGTGTTGGTCAATGAACAGCTCCAGTCTTTCTGCAGTTATTATTATTTGTATAGCCTCTGCATGTAGGAGCTCAGTCATGGTGGATGATCCCACCAGTCTGCACTGTGCAGATCTGAAAAAACCCAAACAGATTCCACCTCATGGAGGTAAGTGTATTCTGCTATATTTCTGTTTTCAATGTACATGTCACTGTTTCCTCATCTTTACTGCCTCTAAGGAGAAAGGGAGAATATTAAATGTCTCATCTTGGGCAAGAGAGAATAATTCAGAGAGATTTTCACCTCAGTAGAAGCCTTCAGATTTGTTTTTTTGTTGGTAAATATTATCAGATACCTCAGGGTTTGGAGAAAGGCACGGAGAGATTTCAACTGCTGATTGAAAATTTAACTGAGAACTTCTCCAGAATGGGTGGGTTTCAGAGGAGTCATGGGGTTAAAAGCAAACCAGAGTGAACCTGGAGGGGTTTTTCTGATCTCTCTATAGATATGGAACAGGAATAGGGGGAATCCTGGGGTTGAGCTTTCCACTGACCCTCCCAGAGGCTGTGAAATTCTGGTCTCTGGGAATCAAAAAGCAAACCAGGTGCTGAAATTGCAGCAAACCTGCAATAATTGCTGCATGCTGGCAGCTTTCCATAGTGATTGATGTCTTTATTTTGTTACAGAAAGGGCTTTAAGAAAGCTGTGGGGTGTGACTGAGGGCTGGCTTGACCCTCTAACAGAATTGCAGACAGGCTATCAAAGGGACACAAAGGGACTAGACAGCAGCAAGACTTGAGGGAGCAAAATTTGCTTCTTGCTCCTACTTCATGACACAAGAACTCCTGATTGAGAAAAGTCGTGGCATGCTGGGACGGGCCTATTTTATTTTTTTCCTAGACCTTCCTCTTAATAAGCTCAGTTGTTGTCTGCCAAGACCTGGAATGCTGTTGCTGAAAATGTCGAGGCATTTCTTATGTTCTTCAGTATAAGAAACCACAAGTGATGAAAAATCCAGTCATCAGCCAGTCTTTTATCATTATGCAGCATTATGTAAATCATCTCTCCATTTTGATAGGCCAATGGTGCCATTGATTGTACTATTCTCTGGCAGTCGGCGCCAGACTTACGACTTGAAACCACATAAAGATCATCTTGGTTTCCTTTCAGCTGCGTAATTTGTTTCTTGCCACTTGTTGCAAGAAAACATTTGGGACTAGCTGGCTTCCTACCTTCAAGTATCCTGTCAGTCTTACTTTCTTGTAGGAACTCAATAAATTATGTTTTGTGGTGGTGAACAATAAATCAAATGGCTAAGATGAAACATGAAAATCTCCTCAAGAATGTAAAATGTGATTCCTCCTTTTCCAGTAATCTCCAGTAATGTTGGACCCTGCTCTAGATGTAAAAAAAGATGGGCCTGTGCCTCTCACTGTAAGGAAGGTCCATGTCTCCATAACACGATAGTAGTGGCATACCTTGTGGTCTTTATCTATGCTCACAGGAAATCTGGGAAAGGGCTGCTCTTACCCATTATTTTAGAGATAGGGACGGAGAAAGATTAAAACATCTAGGTAGCTTGGGAATCAGTGGCCCTCACGAGCACACATTCCTCTTTGCTGGATGTTTCGGGGATCTCATAGCAGAGCTCTGGTCTTCCCCCACCTGTGGATGGTTGGGGTAAAATCGCTGCTCACTGCAACCTGGTGCTGCACCCCCAATGCATGAGTAGGTAAGAGCTGTAACTCCTGTGTTCATCAAGATTGTGCAGCACCAGTGCTTTGGTGGAAACAGAGGCAAGGAAGGAGAGGGCTTCTCTGGGACTCCCTGGGTCCTCTGGTCTAGTGAAGAAATGAAGAGAGCCCCTCTGCAGGACAAGAACACTGCAGGCAAGCCAAGAGATGCCCTCCATAAGTTTACCTCACAGAGGGTACTGTGAAGATCAACAACCTGATCAACAATTTGACAGAATCTTTGCTAAAGATAAATGGTCATGACACTTAGGAAAAACAGCATGATTTAAAAATGCTCAAGCTCAAAAATGATGAAGAAGATGTCAAGACTGAGGCCAGTGGCTGTGAAGTCCCTCAGGTTTCCTGAGCTGCTGATCACACTGTCCTGCTCATGCAGTGTGGGGTGAGTGTCGTACAGCTGCTTGAGGATGCCTGGTGACAGGCAGCCGTTTGGGCCAGCCATTGCGTTGAGGTGTGTCATGAACCAGCTGTGTCACAGCGGAGGTCCCTCTCTCCATGAGCAGACTCACCAGACCCCTCCTGAGATTAAGACCCTTGACTGGCTGTGGTGAACTCTGCTCCATGAAGTCTGTGCTGTCATTGTGCCTGGCAAGGGAAAGGGTGGGACCAATATGTCCCAATGCACCCACCGGGTGCGTGGCTGGGCTGTGAGTGCTGTAACCTGTGCTGCTTTGCAGGGAGATCGAAATCACTAACCACCTCTATTCTCTGGCTGTGTGAACCATGTAAGGGCAGGAAGTGTCCCAGTCTAAGGCAAGAGAAAAAAAAAGATAATAATAGACAGCCAGTGAGATAAGAACCTGAAAGCGGATGAGTCCTGACCAGATTTAAAGACACAAACTGTTGAATATTTTAGACCCTGCTTTGATTTTGCAAAAAAAGAAGACTTAACTATGAAACTTTTGTGCAGCCCTTCTGAATGCACTGGGGTATGGGCTCTGTGTGCAATGGGACAGCTAAATATTCTGCCACCATGCTGAGCTGCCTGGACCTCGCAACAGACTGCAGTCATCAGCCAACAAGAGAAGATCATTGTGGCATGAATGGGCTGCAGGCAAGCAGCACGAATGGAGAAGAAAAAGCAGCTAAGGCGCAGCTAAGACACATCTAAGGCTTTTATGTCTCTTAATACTCAGTGTGTTTTCACATCCAATACATGAGAAAATTACAGAGAAAAGTGTACTTTGGGAGGTATTCTGACACCATCACAATGTTGTCCTAAGCTGATGTCATGTTCTGGTGGCCACTTTCAGCCCCTGCTATGAAGTATGCCTTGGACACAGGAAGTCCGCAGGCTTCTGGTGATATGCAAACAATAGTCCTGCAACAGAGGTGGCTACAAATACACTCAGGGCAATCTTGGCTCAGTGTGGACACATCATCCTCCAGGAGCCATTCTGCCTTTGCTTGAAGCAAGTAGTGGGGAGACAACTGGGCTTTCTGCTGCTTGCTGCAGGTCTTCTGTCCAGACTGCCTCAGGGGATCAGCAGCTAAAAATTTTCCAAGATAACATTTATACAGTATTAAGAACTTGGGAGACTTCATGCAATGATACCATCTTGCATTATCTGGCAGAATATTACAAGTAAAAATAATTTAAGTGTGTTTTGCATGTAAAATGCAATGGTAGATCTGTGGCAATATCATGACTTCTTTAGGGTGAAACTTTGAGTCTTTGTATCAGCATTATTTGCAAAAAACCAGCAATGGATCGAATCACCTTGCAATACAAACGCAACTGTTTCTTTAGAGCCTTTTTCTGTCCACTGGACTTGATCACTTCTGGAGTTCTTTAAGTCCTCGGGGCTTTGAAAAAACTTCTGGCAACTTTCTTTTGTGTTGTGGTTAAGCAGATGCTTTTACTGCCAGAGGGCAATGAAATTAAAGAAGTCAATAACTTCAGCAAATAATGACAACTGTTCATCTTATTTGAGGTCTACAAAGCAACTAAAACTGAAATTGACCTTAACCGGACACAAAATACAGTTTGTATGACAAAGCTCCTTGTGGATCCCATATCAACCTAGTGTTTCTTCCTTGTTGGAATAGCAAGAACCTAGATTTCATTTGATTGTGTGGCATAATATACCAGATTTAGAATTGTATAACCCAGTTCAGAAAATGATCAAACACACTATAGAAAGCAGTTAAAATATAGTGTAATCCAAGGATTTAAAACCTATGCTTGAAGTTAAACACTTTGCAAAATTATTAGGAATTGGGAGTTTCCCTTGTTTTAGTTGCTGGGTGCCCAAGTTGTGAATATCTCACAAAGACAGGTAGTGAATAAGACAATTTTCTTGAATCAGTGCCTGAAAATACTAAGTCTTTGAGCACTCCCAGGAAACCCATCCAAGGATTTATTTGAGAATCAGCACATCGTGAGACCCTCTGGGAGCCTTCCTTCAGTCCTTCATAGATTGTAAGGCTCCAACCAGCTGGATGGAAGTCATTAAAGCTCCTTATTCAATCCATTAGTACACTCATTAATATTTCTCAGTAACTTGGGACACAACATTTCTCATGCCAAGCTTAGAAAACTTTTCTCTCCCATCTAATTTTGACCTAGAGACAGCTGTAAGAACGAAAAGCTCACCACTAAGTGGAAGAAAAATTTTTTATAAAATTTATGTTTGCAGAATCTGCCATTCTGGGCAAAGCAGTAGAGGCATTTTGCTTTAGAGATTAAAGTCTTCCATGAAGTTGTTGATTGTAGGGCTGTTTAACTTTTGTCATTGGGCTCGGTGTTCCTGTCTGAAGTTTATTGAACTACTAACAGTAAAACAATGAGCTTTTCACAGCAGGTCTCAAAAAGAAAAACAAAGAAATACAAAGAAAGACTTCTTCTGGGACCTTAGGAACTGGATAAACTTGGTGCTAAATTGTTCATATGCTCTAGAGATGGTACCATTAGAAGACAATGTAAACACAATTAATTGCTTTTGGGTAGAAAAACAGAATTGCAGAATCACAGAATGGTTGAGGTGGGAAGGGACCTCTGGAGGTCTTCTTGCTCACCCCTGCTGCTCAAGCAGGGCCACCTAGATCCAGTTGCCCAGGACCATGTCCAGATGGCTTTTTAATATCTCCAAGGTGAGATCCAAGTTTTCTTCCATTGCACGCATATAGTCATACACACATGGACATATTTATATAATTTTATACTTATATAAATAGAAATTATATATGCACATTTATATATATACAAATACAAAAACTATCATATATGTATGTATATATGACGATGTATTTTAGCAGCAATATCTGAATGCTCAGCAGGGACTTGAGGATTTGCATTTACAGAGATACTCTGTAAACTTGAGGGAAAAAACCTGAACTAGTTGATTCCACCAAGAAAAAACACTTCAGTGCTAAAAACAGCAGGAGTGCTAATTGCTTTCTGAAAATGGTGACATCGTTACTGTTCTTTAAGCAAACAGTAAGCAGTTTGCTCATCACTTACCATGCTGTAATTTCTCCTCGAGGTCAGAGGTTAAATGTTTACTTTTTGCTCTTGGCCATGCATAAGAAAACTTATTAAGTGTATTTTTTTTTTTTTTTTAATAAAGTTCCTTCATTCTTAAGAGGAATTTATGGGAGAAGAGAACTAGGGGCAGTGGAAAGACACTCAGAGCCCTGCAGGGTGTACATTGTGCTGCCCAAGTCCATATTCCCTTTCAGTATACAAAACAAGGAGCCCCCAGGCTCCGAAAACAAGTAAAAAACTCACTTTCTGCAGGTTTTGGTTTTAGCTTTTCATCTGGGATGTAGTGTTTTGGTTCTTGTGTACACAGCAACACTACTGGAATTTGACTTTCTCTTCAGTATTTTCTACCAACTTGGATATTTATGGCATGTCTCAGTTGATCAGAGGTTAATTATTTCTCCTGTCTATGGTCCCCTTGTGTTGACAGTCATTGAAAGCTCAGTAACACTCTTAAAATTCTTGGTAAAGTCTAGATAGTGCAGGACTAGAGCAGTGTTGTCTATCTGCTAAGTCTAGCCATCTAATTGAAGAAGACAGAGCAATATGGGCAGAGGGGCTGAAGTGAGAATGGGGTGGAGATGGCCCATGGAGACAATTCAGGTCAGAGAGAGTGCATTGAATCCCATGCATTTTGAGCTTTGTTGCTTGGAGGACTATCTTGGGGCGCTATGAGACCCTGTTGCTGAAGGTGTGGAGGGTTGCTAGGCTCATGGCACCTTGCCCAGCAAGAGCTGATGTGGAAGGTGTCTGATACCTTCAGCTGAGAGACTGATACAACTGGTATTTTGATTGCGTCCGTATTTCCTCCTGTGCAATAGCAGCACTGGGAATGATGAGCAGAGCTTCTTTCGCTTGATGTGTCCGTTCCTGCTGTGTCCACCCCCAGCCTTCCAGCCCTTGTAAGCATGATCTCACCAAGGGGGCCTGGTGAGAGCCCATGAGGCCAACAGTGGCTGACAGAGAGGCTTCTGACAATGCTGCCAAGCCAGGACAGGGACTTTGCTGGCATTCCAAGCCCAATTACCCCTATGGACTCAAAGTGACTACTTAGTACAAACAAAACTCAGACGATTAAAATACACATCTCTTCTGTCTATGTCTCCTTGCACTCATGCTCCTTCTCCAACATTGTATGCACCTTTCTTCCTCTGCCTCAGCTCAGAACTCCTTGTTCTACTGGGGCTTCTGCATAGCTGAGGACTTCAAAGCCTTTGCTTAATTTGTGTTTGCACTTCTAAGTACTGAATGAAGGTGTTGGGCAGAGGCAGGTTCTTTCCAAGTATTTGTGTATAAACATGAAAGTTACAACCTTCTGCTCCTTTCATCTTTTCAGGCTCACAGATAAAATGCAGTTGGGTTTTTGAACTTTACAGAAAGTTTTATTGAAAGAGTGACTCAGACTCAGAAGTTCTGCAGAGGTCCTTTTCTCTTTCTCCATTCCTTTCCTTTTTTTTTTTTTTTTAATTCATTTTTTCTTACACTTCTATTGTTACTTACTCCCATTTAATCTCTTTTGGCATTAGTTTCAGATGATTTTGGTGAACATCTTTTTGCATTGTGCTCAGGGCTGTGTACCTGGGGGCCTCATTTGCTATAGCCCTCAAATCTGTCCACTGCACAGGCCCTGTCACCTCTGATGTGGGAAAAAATTTGTGGAAAATTGATTACTTCAATATCATGTTGCCAGTTTACCCCCAGAACACCATGGGAAGAGGTACTAAGGATGTCTCTCCCTTGAGAACAGAGAGAACCCAGAAGACTAAAATACACAATTTTCACATTTCCCCCCCTATATTTTGGGGGGTATTTAAGCTCAAGAAATATTTCAACAAAAAGGTGGGAATTGGAGTAGGAATAACAATGATCACAAAGAGAGATGCCTTTGAATGCTGCCACATCATCCAGCAACACAGAAAGAACTTCAGCTCCCTCAGGTTCCCAGCAGGTGCCCAACTTCCTTTTCTTTGTCACTCTTCAGGTAGTTTGGTCTATCTACACCAAGTTTCATTTCTTATATTGATACCAACCGGAAAATGGCATTGATGTGTTAAATAGGACTGATAATTTCAACTGTTGGTACATGTATGTCTAGGTAATTTCAATGAAGATGTTAATGATAAAACCAGAGATAGGATCAAGGACTCCTGAGACTTTTTGTGCTTTACCCACTAGATCAAATATATAGAGCAGCTGTAAATATGTAGGTCAGTGACATATGATAGCTCTGCTGAGCCTTCCTTTTGACTCAATTTTCTTTTACTTTTCTGACCAAAATCTGAGCAATGAGCACCCTAGTTAGAAATACCTTCATTTTGGGAAAAGAGGTACTTATCAGGCATCAGGACTTTCATGAGTAAATAATTTTAATGACTTTCAGGATGAACTCCACATACATATGGCTCCTCTTGGAAGTCTGCATTATTTGCTTGACTTGACTTTTGTGTCAGCGGGAATCTGATAATTTAACTGATAATACCTTGCACTGGTGCAGCTGTTTGTCTTCCAGTACTCACACTATGAAATACTGTAAAAAAATTGCTGCTTCAGAGGTTATAAAGAGCTTAGGTCCTTGAGGTATGCTTTTATTTTTTTTCCATAATGTTGAGAGGAGTAGCTTTAATTTAACCTGTCTGTGCCTCAAACAAAGCTTGCTGAACTCCACTACAATGTCTTCAATGGCTTAACAGTGCTTAGTTTGTATGTGGAGACAAAAAATATCCTAATATCCTGCAAAGTTATTAGCTCTTTCATGTGATTGTCAGTGTGACATTCACCCACAGACATCTCTACAGTTTCCTGAGATTAAGACACTGGCCACACTGATTAGATTGGGCTGAGGATATAGCATATCAGGTAGAAATTGAAGCTCTTTCCTTTTAATGAATATTTTAATGAGGATTTTCCTTGTTCAAATTCTGTCCACTGCTTTGGCATAAAAGTGCAATGCAAGCTTTCTTTTGAGGTCCACAAAGAATTCCTTAAAACTACGGTCAAATAGTTGTAAGCAGTGAAATTATCATCTCCCTGGTGAGAGGAGGCAACTTCTTGCATACATTTATGTAGATCATTTCCAGAAAAGGTTGTTTAAGATAATCCATTTTATTTTGCATTGCAAGATGCTGGAAGCGCAGTAGCTTTCAATTTCTGCAGTTCAGCTAAGGGGAGGTAATTTCTTTAAATATGTATTAGTATAAATTCGATATACATTAATATAAAAAATGATTGTTGATTGCTTGGGACCTGTGACCCTACCTTTGCTGACCAGTCATACAGAAACCTTAGAAATCTGAGTTTGTTGCCAAAAGGAATGCACTTCTGATGCATTTTTCCCCATCTAGTTTTTTGAATTCCTCATGTTGTGCTTTGCTTAAAACCTTCTCTGTGGACTCTGGGGGTTGGTGCAGGGAGGCTCTGTAAGCCTGTAGGATGATGTGATGCTCAGCTGAAGAACCCCCACTTCTCATGAAGCCCATCTCTTCCCCAGCCTCACTTGGCATCTGGACAGCAGCCACCCACATGTGGCACATTAAAGGATTAAGGCCTTAATGACAATTTTTAAATGGCATTATTAAATGGGGACTTCCATCCTGTAGAACACTTGAAAAATAACATTTGTAAAACTGCTTCCTGAGCAGTATATTCCCTTTTCCATTATCTCATCTATTTGTATGCTAATAAGAATTCTGCCTTTCTACTCAGTCTCTGCTTGAGCAGTTCAACACTGAATTCATGATTCTGTGTTTTATGCTGTGAAGATTTTACTTATTTTTTTATAAATGGTATCTCAATAATTAATTACAGATAAATTATTGACAAAGCAGCAATAGATGCGAAGGAAGAGTGCTCCGTAGGAGAGGTTTTTCAAACAGATACCTTTGCAATATTACAGATATATATACTTATATTATTCAGTTATCGGAAATAAATCAATGCTTGTCTAGCATTTGATGCTCTGTGTGATACTACAAAACACTGCAAAAAAATTAGCATTTCCACTCAAAATATATCTATAACCAATATGCACATCTGTTAAATTTATCTCCCAAAAGGAAAATAACTACATTTCTGTGAAGGAAGTCCTGCATATTTAGAAAACACAACTTTGCTGCCAGAGGAACTAAGTTAAGAGCGGACATATAATTTTGCAATTTTCTGCTTGTTTGAAAACGCTCACAGAATCTGAATGTTCACATATATTAGTAACAGCTCTGGAGTTAATTCCAGAAAGTTACTTAAACTTCAGTGCCTGCTGAAGGAATCTTTAGCCAAAGTTTTTAGTATCTTTTCTGATGCAGGAAGGGCTCCTACTAAACTTAGTATGTTCCTGTGCATCTTTAAACCTCAGTAAGGGTTTAGATACCCAGTCTTAGGCCCAGGTAATGTGAGTTGTGCTAACTCCCTTGTGAGTCACTGACTCAAGGAATGGTTCAGGCTGGAAGGGACCTTTGGAGGTTGTCCTTCAGCCCAAAGGAGGGCCAAGTACAAGGGCAGGTTGCTCAGGGCTTTGGGCTGAGGATGGAGAGTCTACATAGGGCCAAATACAAGGTCTTGTGTTTCAGTGATTAATGTCTTTCTTAGTGAAGATTTTTTTCTTTAGGTTCTTGTGATTGTTGTTTCTCATCCTTTCTTTGTCCCTGTAAAGAGGAGCCTGGCTCCTTTTCCACAATATCCTTTTATGTATAGGAAGACTTAAGCTTCTCACCTCCAGACTGAACATCCCCTGTGCTTTCAGTCTGTCTGCATGCAGTGTGTTCTCTAGCCCCAAACCATGCTGGTGGCCTTCGACCATGCCCTCCCCAGGAGGTCAGCAAACCATGTTACATCTTGTATGTGCCACATACACACAGCTGCAAGTGTGGATTTTTACTGCAGCTCAAGCGACACACCCAGATATGTCTGCACTCTGAGCAATCTTGGCCAGATCCAGAAACAGATATACTTTTTCCCAGATGTCTGTGTAAGTCTGTTCCAATATTATCTGTTCTCTGCTCTTCCATATCTCTGCTGAGAACTGGCTTTGAAGGGCTAAGTGTGGCTGGGACAGTCTTCCTCTTTAATGTGACTGTAAAATATTTAAGAGTTTAGACTAGGGAAGTAATTTCAGGTGCTCCAAGAACCAAGGATGCCAAAAAGAATATTTCCATTGACTTTTGCCCACTATGCTTTCTGTTCTAAAGAAAATACAATTTTCAACTAAGCTATGACCTGCATTTGGCATAAAACATGGGCCAATTTAACATCTCATCTACCTGAAGGAGAGATGACTCCAAAGCTGAGCTTCTGTTTTCACGAAGAACAGCATAAAAACCAGGCTCCTCGTTAGCAACACAAAAAGCTCTGTATGGGGAAATGAGCTGTCTTTGGAACAGCACAACTGATATTTTAGCCTCAGGATCCTTTTCTCTTCTAAAGGTCAAAGCACAATTTTAAACCCAGAATATTGCAATGCATTTAAATATCTGAAATCTAGGGTAAACGAGATCTACTAATGTAAAACAGAAGTGAAGAAATCACATCTACCTTCCCCATGCCAGAATTGACTCAACCCAGGAACAACAATTCCAAGCAGAGGGAAAATAAATTGGCCTTTCTGTGCCATGACCTTGGATTTAAGATGTTCTTCATCACTGCAGAAAGGGATGATAGCCTCTACAATAAGATGACTGGCTTAGTGAATGAGAGGAGAACAGTGGATATTGTTTATCTTAAAGTTAAGGAGTGACTCCGTTAGGTCCTGAGAGACAAGCTGATGAAGTATGGGGCCAGTAAGTGGAAATGACATGGGATGAAACTGGCTGAATGGCTGGACCCAGAGAGGTGAGACCAGCAGCACAAAGTCTAGCTGGATGTCAGCACTAATAGTGTGCTCTAGGGGTTGACACTGGGTTCTATACTGTTTAATATTTTCACTAATTACCTATGTGATGGGACAAAGCATCTTCTGAGCAGCTTTGCAGATGGTACAAATCTGGCAGGAGTGGATACACCAGATGAGTGTGATGCTGTTCAGAGGGACTGAAGAAATGGGTGAAGAAGTGGGCCAAAAGGTATCTCATGAAGTTCAATAAAGGAAAAGGCAATGTCCTGTCTCCTGGGAAGAATAACCGCATGCAGCAGCAGAGTCTGGGGGATGACTGGCTGGAAATCAGCTCTGCAGAAAAGGCCCTGGTGATCCTGGTTGACACCAAGTTTAACACGAGCCAGCAATGTGCTCTTGAGGCCAATGGCACCCTGGACTGTACTAGAAAGTGTGTTTCCAGCAGGTCAAGGTAGCTGATCCTTCCCCTTTATTCAGCACTGATGAGACACATCCAAGGTGCTGGGTCCAGTTCTGGGCTTTCCAGTACAAGAGAGACATGGATTGAGTCCAGCAAAGTGCCATGAAGTTGATAGGGGATTGGAGCATCTGTCACATGAGGAGAGGCTGAGAGACCTGGTGTTCAGCTTGAAGGTCAGAAGGCTCAGAGGAATCTTATCCATGTATGTACACACCTGGCAGGGGGAGTAAAGAAGATGGAGCCAGACTCTTCTCAGTGATGTCCATTGACAAGATGAGAAACAAAGGGCACAAACTGAGAAAACAGAAAATTCTGTTTAAACATAAGAAAAATCACTTTTATTGTGAAGCTGGTTGAATACTGGCACAGGCTGTGGAGGCTCCATCCTTAGACCTGTTCAAAACCCAACTGGACACAGCCCTGAGCAACCTGCTGCAGATGACCCTACTCTGAGTAGGCATTTGGACTACCTCTAGAGGTGCCTGCCCACCTCACCCATTCTGTGATGCTTTGATTGGAGTATACAAAGGATTTTTGCAAGACACATTGAAGAAAACATTATGTTATGTAATGTCAAGTATCATCAAGGCCACTAGGAACTGAGAAATCCTGAATACAACTTTGAAAGAAATTCAGAGCAAGACTTCACTGTAGCTGAGAATGTGTGTTTATAACACCAAATTATGATGGGCACATGTTAATTACTCTTCACCAAAATGCAGGCTTTTTACAAATGTTTGTATCCTAGGAAAAACATCTTCATTAAAGTATTTGAGCCTTCAAAACATGCCAGTCATTCTATCTGTAAGATGGTAAAACCAGCGAATCACTCTCATGACTATTTCCTTACTAAAAAATCCATGAAACTGAAACTACCTCAGTATGTGTGTAATGACTTCCATTCCTAACACTGATTTAATGGTAAAGGCCTATTAAAATGGATATCAAAGGATCTGCCAATGAGTTCACTTAGCTCTGTAAAAGCACACAGTACTTAGAAGAGAATATAAGAAAATTATAGAAAATACAGGTTTACAATGTAATTTGTGATGGAAGTGTAATGGGTGCCCATTGTACTAAATCCTGCTGAACTGCTGAAGAGAAAATGCCTTGGACTTTGCCTGGAGAGAGAATAGGATGAAAGACAAAGTTTTATTGCATTTTTGCCTAATAGAAGGTGACTAACTGAGTCACACCTGAGGTTTGGATCAGTATTGAATATGAAAACTGGATATGAGTCCTAATCTGATGTCTTCATCATAAAACAGTATTTCCTCATGCTATGCAGAGAGGGGAATAAGATATATTCCAAATAACCTCCGGACTGTGCACTTGAATTAAGGAACATAAAGGAGTGAACACCACTGCGCGAGCAGCCGTGGACTGGCATGAAGATAGATGGTGTCTGGGATGAGACTGGGCTAAAAGAAAAGAAGCCGCAATATGGGATTTTCCATTGCAGTGAGTCATGTAAAGCAGGAATACACACATAAACTGAAGATTTTTTTCCTTTCTCTTTCCACTGCCACAGAGAAGCCATCTCAGCAGCCACACTGTTAAAGCAACCTGAGCTTCTCATGCACAGGGAGCAATTGTTTCTTGCTTGCAGAAGAAAATGCACACATATGTGCATGTGTGCACACACGTGCACTTAAAAATGGTTTAAAAACATCATATTTGGCTTCCTGGCTAGTTTGACAATTCTCTTCAAAAATAGCTCTCATGACTGCAGGCTGGCAGAGCTGTTCCTGCCTTGGTTTAAATGGGAAAACTCAATTAGAGTTTGAATCTGTTGCACTGAAATGGAATTGTCTCTTGCAGGCAGAGCTCAGTCACGGACATGGAGCAGGGTGAGTGAGAGGGGTTGGGAGAGGAGGAGGCTGTGCTTGAGCAGAGGGCAGATTGTGAGGGGCTCTGAGCCTGTCGGGACAGGGATTTTTCATGTGCTGTCACTCTGGAAAGGGAATGTCATTGCTCTTCTCCAAACACATTCAAGGATCTGCTGCTTCTTCCAGGCTTTTGCTCTCCAAACCCCTCCGTGCTTGAGGAGCCCTGCTGGGTCTGAGGGTGACGGGTACCAGGTGCTGGGCAGCTCACAGGCACAGAGCAGTGACTCAATTCATGAGGATGATCTCTCTTTGCTTTGCCTCTCAGGATTTGAACAAAACTTCACCTTTCCCCAGGC
>NW_010324377.1:55760-69349 GCF_000700745.2 Antrostomus carolinensis
TCTGGCAGTCTAGAAATATTTGTGCAGATCTTGGCTAAGTTGGGGTTTAGGCACTGGAAAAATGCGTGGCTTTTTGGTGGCAGGTTCACCACAGGAGACCCCTCTCTCCTTGTCCCTCCTAGTGTCCCATGGCAGTCCAATGTGTCTCCTCGCTGCTTCCACAGCAAACTGTCTCCAGCCACAAGGGGAGACATTTCAATACTGTTTCTACTCCTGGGAGCCCTGAACTGGCCTCTGCATTTTTCTCATCATCAGGCATTGAGAATGTAGGTCTAGAAATCACTGACTCTGCCTCTCTTATCTGGGATCTCAGCCTGAACCTTAGTTTCCATTTGCTCCGTAAGTCATCTGTGTTAAACTGCTTCTCATAAACAGCAGCTTCCAGCATGACTTCTTTCATCCGTGGCTTGTATTTGTGTGTGAGAGGGAAAAAACAGGTCTAATTTACATCAGAGCATCTGGCTCCTCTGATCTGCCACCTGGAGACTTGGCCGATGGGGAACATGTGTCTGCAAACAGGCCAGACTTTTGCTCCCCCCGGCTGTGCCTGTCTCTGCACTTGTTACCCTGCTGGCAGGGGGCAAACGTACCCCTTCACCCAACTCTTTGGGACCTGCTGAATACTCTTGGTGGATGTTATGGATTGCAAAGAGGATGCAGAAGTCCGAGCAGTGCAGCAGGCTCCAATGATCTTCTTGCAAAACTTGCCGTGTAGAGATTCAAGTGTCTTCATAGAGGCAAACCAGTAAAATGGCTTCTGCGTGGGTGGGATGGGGCAATGGGCAGGCAGGGCTCAGGCCTGCTCTGATACCCTGCCCTATCCTGACTGTGCCATTTGGTAATCTGGTTATGAACATCCAGCTGGAGATGTTCATAAGGCAAATATACTGTGTTGCCTTTTTTCCAGTGGAGAGTGGTGATAGTGGTCAAACATTTTTACTGAATAACTGTTGTCCTTGCAGAAGTGAACTGGTGTTTAAGTCTGTGAAGTGGTGTTTAGGTCTTCCTTTGGTTATGTTGTGTGAGATGAGAACAGATGGGGATGAAAGAGTTTTGACAGCCAGGCCTCAGACACACAACTGAGAAGTCCTGGGTAAGAGTTCGTGCCCTGCACAGAAACGTGGCTATGGACTATCTGTCCTTTGAGAAAATGCATATTAATGCTTTAAAGCTCTTCCCTGCAGGCTCCTGCCGCTCTTGTGAGTGTGAATGGATGCATGTGTGTGGTCTGAATCAAGGTGTTGTTGCATTTACTCAGGTACCCTGCCATTGACATGGGGCAGTTGAAATTCTCACACTGGGGCAGGCCAGGAGTGTTTGACAAACTTTGACAGCTGTTGTAGTAGCACTTTCCATACTCCAAGGAGTTATACCAGGGAATTTTGGCTTCTACCAGATTTTTGTTGTTGTTGTTAATAGGTTTGGATTTTCTTTGGAGTTGGTTTCAAAAGACCAAAGGAAGAAAAAATGCCATATATGAATTTAAAAAAATCCCATTGTGGTTGGCAAAGGCAAGGCCAGTTAACAAGGCAAGAGCCGTGGCTGTGCAATGGGGGGAATTTTCTGAGGGGGGCATTCACAACAAGATTATTGTGTGTCTGTAATACTTTTGCAGGAACAGGAAGAAGCCCATCAATGCCAAAGCTTGATGGGGCCAGCAGCTACTTGGCAGTCCTGGAGTTGAGTAGGGCCCTCAGCAAATGTCAGAGCTTGTCAGTGGAACAAATCCCACAGATTTGTGAGACAGACAGGGAAATTTTCTGGAAAGGTCTCCTGAGGAAAAACTAGCTGAGCTGTGGTGGCAAAAGGGTGAAAATGAAGAACCACTTCATAGGTCAGGCTATGGCTCCTGCAGTGAGAGCAATGATTGCAGCACCTGGGAGAAACCCCATGGTGATGGGGACCGGGCCTGAGAGGGAACTGTTCCCAGTCACACGATGCAGACTCCATCCATGTGGTCAGCTCTACTTGCAGCCAAAGTTTTAATTATCTCAGAAGAGAAAGAGATAAAATAAAACCAAGGGCTTTGCCTGCTCTGAGGTTCTTTAGAAAGAGGTAAATATGACTCAAAAGAGAGGGCAAGCACTTCCAACGTGGCATGTCTGTAAAGCACATCACATCCCAGGGCAGGTCTGCTGTCTGCTCTGCTGCCTCATGCCAGGTCATTTCCCAGCTAATGCTGTGGGGAGGCATCCCAGTCCCCCAGCTGAGCGGAGGGAAGACGTGGGGGCAGCTGGAGGCAGTTCTCACACTGGGCCCATGGAGAGGGAAGTGCCACCAGCCAGTGGTAAGTGATGTTGGCCAGTTCAGAAGGACCAGGTGAGGAAAAATCCATCACTGAGCGAAGTGGCATGTGGTGGGGCTGCCTGTGTGCAGCCACAGAGCCCTCTTGTGTTGTCTGCTGGGCTGCAGACCAGCCAGAAGAGCAGAAAAGGAGGTTTTCCTTTCACAAGACCATGGAGGGTAAAAAATGAGTGACTTAGGTTCCCCCCATCCCCTTAGGGGTTTTCAGCTTGTGGGTGTTTTTAGAAGGCAAAAATGGGAGGAATGAAATGATCCAAGTCCCCCTTGTCTATGGGAGGAGGAGATGTATTCTGCACAGCTTCTTAAGAGCCATACACCAGGAGGTGGGGTTTACTCTGGAGCTGTTCCCATGGTGTTACCTGTTATTAATTGATTGATTTTCCAGACAATATTATGGCTTCTTGCAGAAACTGAAGCCCCAATTGCTTCAACCAAAAGAAATATATAAAAAAATTGGTTTTCTAACAAAAATTCAGTTCATATTTTTTTCTGTGGAAAATAACTACTTTTTTTCAAAAGTACAGGGAAAAAAACACCCTTTGGCTGAACTGTAAAATCTCTGAAGACTAAAGTTCAGGCATCCTTCCTTCAGGCACTATTAGAGCCACAACAGGCTGTTCCGTCCCACATTTTTTCATTCTGACCTGTGTGATCATTGCTACAAAAGGAAAAATGGTTAGTGGAGAAGAAGAAAGGAGACAAGGTTTTACCAACCATCTTTTTCTTCTATAAAAGAAAGGTTATATATACTCCTTTCTGTAGTGCCCTGTGCTTTCCTCCCAATCCTGCAAAACACCTAAGTCTCTGCCAAAGTTTAAGGCTACAAATAACCCCCTTCATGGCAATCTTCCCTTAAGGGAAGACACCTTAAGCACAAGGGCTTTGTGCAGCAGAGACTGATGAAGTACCAGGGAGCCCTGCTCCAGTGGAGTCCCCAAGGACACAACACTATCATCCCCTGGCAGTCATACATCACTGGACAGGTTCCCAGAAACCACAAGCAGATTAAATATTACAGGGTTTTTTTCCCTTACAGTGGCACAGGTATGCTTGTCTCTCTTTTTAATGGCTTCAAAAAGTGTAAGGCCAGAAAGGACTAATAAATAATTTTAATTTGCTCGTTGATGGTTTTGAAGTCTCCTATTAACTAGGCATTAATCTCCAGCAGATACTACCAGCAAGGAAAAAAGATGCCATCAAAGCTAAGAACACTTTAAAACTACTGTGGGAGGGAAAAAAAGGGTGGAAAATGCTTCAGAAAGTAGGTTCCATGCTGCAGAAAAAGGTAAATGTTGTCCTTCTCTCTATCTACACTAAATTACACTGAATCTGAACAGGGAGAAAATAATTTCCTGCATTCAGATCTGATGGTTTCCAAGACCCTGAGAATACAAACAAGGACTGTACAACTCAATCATCCAAATACAGTGCAAGGGAGGTCTTGTTTTCAATCACGTCCATAAACAGCAAACAGAGCTGTGTGTCAGAATCTGTTCTTTTCCTGTTTATTAGCTGTCGAATAGACTCTTCTTGTGTATGTCTAATATGTTCATGAGTTTAGGAGGGGGTTATGAGAGGTTAGGAGCCCGACGTGTGTTTTGGAATTTCCTATCCACTTAACTAGCTTTTCCTAATAATTCAAGATGTTGTCAAATGAAATAAAATCATTCCAATGATGATGCTATGTTTGTGTCAGCTTCTATTTGAATAATGTATCCTGTATTTTGTCTGTTTAGGATTGGATTTTTGATAACAATTCCTTTTTCTCTACGTTGCTGCCAGCAGGATCCTATTTGATCTCTGTGTTGGCAACAGAAATGTACAAATGAAGACCCGTTTTACCTTTAGTTTACATTGAAGCCACTTTTAACTTGAGCTGTTGCTTTAGCACCCTACCAAAATATTTGGATTGGAGTTATTTTGGTTTTTTAAAGATCCTCCCTTCAAAATTTAAGAAAGTTAGTTAATGAAAATATTTTTGCTCATTGCAGATTTGGGAAATACTGCATTGTTTCAGAACAAAGCTCCCATATCTCTTTCCTCCCCATCTTCAGAACATGTGTTCATAAAAGGTTGGACAACATATAGATTTGAAAAACAATCAAAGTATCTATGTGCTGCAGCATGACTTTTTGGTGTTGCATTGTTGTGCCAAGACAGACAAGGTGCTGCCCAGAGCATTCTCTGGTATAGCTCTAGTTAAGCATTTTGGTAGGAGACAGATCCTTAGCCTGGCCCATGGTAGATACAGTTAATATTTAATCTGTTCACTGATTCCCTCTCTCATATTTTTGCAAGGCCACCCCTTCTCCTTCTGCCTGTAGCTGAATTGGCTGCCTGTATTAGACTCTTAGATTCACCATATACTCTCAGTCTAATATTATTTCTTTAAGATTAATGGAAACAACACCAAAAGTGAGTGAATACAAAGCCTATAGGAGTGGTCACAGGGCATCTTCTTGTGGCAGATGGTGTTGTAGCCATCCTGAAAGCTATCAGATGAGTGTTACGGATACTTAACATGGTCTTTACCTTTTGAATTGGAGGAAAATTCAAGGAACTGCTATGAGATGATCCCTAAAGCCTCCCAGTACAGAAAAAGAGAGGTGTCATCTGAATGGACAGATGCAGAAAGAAGCTGAAGTGACTGTGCTATGATACTGAGATGTGAGGTAAGCCTTTAAAAATGGCATAGATTTTCAGGTTTTATGTCTGAACATGACAGAATTTTGCTTCTCTGATCCTACTCTCTGTCTTGGGAATGTTTTCATGGATTACTTATAACAAAAAGGATGTTATTTGTAAGCTATCTCATCTGTTCCATGTTACCCTTGCCAGAAGGTGTCTCACTTGCATGGTCATTGCAAGAAACTGTAGGTTCGTTTACTCTGTATGAGATATCTTTAGGTGCACCACATACTGCTAGTTTGGTTTAAGATGATGTATTGCAGTCAGCAACATGATTAAGAGAATATATTACCTTAACTGGGTAATGTTCATGCAAGGCTTGAATAAGCACAGCACGTCTCACAAATGCTAGTTAGCAGCAGAAATATTTTTTCAAGGTAGATTATGTTGAAAAAAGAAAAAACCAACAAGGAAAAGAAGGGAGAAAGGAAAAACTGACTAGTGAAGAGGGAGAAGCTCTCAAGTACTGCAGTGGTTGGCAGAGCTGAAGGAGGTGGGAGAAGATGGGAGATGGTGTGTCAGAGAGAAACAGAGCAATAGAGGAATGCAGTCTGGTCAGGAGAGATGTCCATGGAGGGAGGAGGTTTCTGGTCAGAGGAGATGGTGTAACCAGGAAAGGGGAAACAAGTGTCTCAGGCTTCTGCTAACAGCTCTGCAGGTGGTCACATCCCTGGGTTGTGCTGGTCTCTTACCCAGCTGGATCCTGTCTATGAGATATATTCTCCCAGGGCTGAGCCCTGCCCTGGCAGGAGGCTCTGTAGCTCCAATTACAAATTAATTAACTCAGTTGAAAATGGGAGATATGATAGAATGAGGAGGAGAGAGAAAAACATAGCTGAGAAATTGCTTTAATGAATTTGATTTCCTCATTGAAGGTTTGAAGACATGAAAAATATTTTCAAGGAAGTAGGGAGGCTTGCTTAAGGAATGGATTATTCAGAGCTTAAAAAGAGCTGATTACAGATTGCTCTGTATATGCTTCAGGTTGTTGACTGTAGTGCTCTTAATAACTAAGCTAATAAACTCCTCAGTGTTTCACCTTGATATTTTTTATTTATGTCTTTGGAAATATGCTAGTTTGCTGCATAAATATCAAGGCATATTTCATCTTGGAGCAAATAACAAACACATTCAAAGATTTCTTCAATATACCAAGAAGTGAGGGGTTTTCTTTTAAAATTTATTTGACTGACCTTTGGTATCTTTTGTGTTTCATGTTGTCCACCAGTGAAGTAGACACAAACTTTACCTGAGTGGTCTTTGTGGAGCATCTAGCAGATTTTTGCATCCAAGTGACACATGAAAGCTGCCAACACTGGGGATGGGTAGGGGGCAGGAAGGAGCAGGGAGAGGGGGAAGAGGACACTTTTAAATGTGGATTATTTTAAAATGCTTTAAGATTTAGAACTTTTAAAAAAACCCTGCCCAGTTAACTTGATTTCTTAATTTCAATTGAAAACTCTTGCTATCATCTGTTCCAAAACCAATTCAAAGACTGAGTTGCAAATAAGATCTTTTCTTGAGAAGGTGAGAATTAAAGTGAGTTCCCTTTGTTTGGTGGGCAGAAAGGTCTCTTGAAAAAGCTGTTACCCAGCTACTCTCCATGCCTGTCCCCTGAGGCAGGTAGGGTCTATTTTAACTGTACTTATTGATCTGTGTTATGAAAACAATTACAATAACATTCATGAGCCTTAGAAACCATAAGCAAAGATAATATGCATACTTCACTTAATTCAATAAGTTTGGTGGGGGGTGTAATATGCCTCTTGGAGCGTAGCTGGAGGGAATCATCTTGGTTTATGCTACTTGAGGAGGCTCTGGTAATGTATTTAATAATAACAACAATAAAAATAAAGCTCAGCAAATGACTTGGTTTATGCAGTGTTGCAAACCCTCTGCTCTCTGCTGTCATGCACATCAGCCTTGGCTGGCCCCAGACCTCCTCCGCTCCACGCCTGGGGGAAGAGAGGGAGCAAGTGCCCATGCTCTCCTCCTTTCCCTTGGGATGGCAAATGCTTCAGGCAGGAACTGCCTCTGGCTGGCTCTGCATAGCACCCACTAGAAAATAGGGTCCCATTTCAGGTGGGGCTCTCAAGCACAATAGTGGTTCAAATAATTTTATGTAATGGTTTCATTTTGTTTCCAGTCCTGGGCTTTGTCCAGAGACCTGCAGTGGAACCATTAGGCGAGTCTGGAATTGTTATGAACCTCTTCCCTCAATAGTAATTCGTCTGACTGAGGGTAATACAGTGTAATTGTATGTCAGCCTCTGACTACTCTTCTAAGACAGCTCAACTATCTCTCTGAAAACCATCTCAAGATGAATAAAAACTGGACTGCTCTGAAGGTAGCCACTGCCCCTTCAGGCTGGGCTGGTATTATAGAAATCAGAGGCATGTTGCCTGGATGCATACATTGTACACCCACCTCTAGTACTGACCTCCAGAGACCTCCCTACCTGCACAGGGCATTTGCCCCCTTTTCAGACTTTGACAGCATGCCATGTCGAAAATGAAAGGCCCAGGGGATCAAAAATCCCCAGACACCAGGTACAGTGGCAAAATTTAATGTATGTATGTTCACTTCAGCCTGCTCTGTTTTCCCCAGCTTTAAAACAAAATTTTTCCTCCCCTTTGGAAAGGATTTTGAGCCAGAAGGGCGTGGAATCATTTGGGTTTGGGTACAAATGTCCTGCACTGAGAGAAAATGTACTGCACCGGGAAAGCATGGTCAGGTCTTACAGAGCCATCGTGATGAACAGCTGATGAAGAGCCTTTCCAAGACTGTTGTCTACAATGAGAGCTGTCTGGTTTCACTGAATTGCGTTTCTGAGTGAGGAAGATAATGGCATTAGAGCAACCCCTGCAATGTTGATGGTGTCTAAGCAATGAATTGAGCTGGCCAAAGAGGCTGATAGAAGCAGCTCTAGCATGAAACAAGGTGGAAGAATGTGATCCAGTAACTGTCCAGGTAATAACATTACTCTGAACTACCCTGTGCATGAAACAATAGAGGGGACTGGCTTTGCCTTGCTGAAGGAGTCGTTTGAAAGGGATAGACTTTGAATAATACTCTGCAGCTGAGCTGAGGAAGAAGGACAGTGTTGGCCTGACCATCTTCTTAAAGCTCCTAGCTACCTGTGTTAAAATATCTTTCATTCTTCAGTTCTGAAAACCTTCCTGTGCTGAACCTCTTTGTCACTGCCCTAACCACCACACACGGACTATTTTCTGCCATTTAAGTGGTCTGCCAACAGGAGAGGATGGAGCCATCCTATTGCCATCCCAGTCCAGTTGCTATTCTCACCTGGAGCTATCACCACTGCTGCACTGTTCTGTGGCCAAAGCCCATGCTGGGAACTGTCACTAATTGTCACATAGCTGATTGATGTGACAAAGTGATGGATTTTGGGACACGCAGTTTTGTGTCCTGTCTCCCAGGCTTGCTGCCTGGCTGAACTTCAAAAGCATAAAGCAAAACATGTTGTCTTCTTTGGGGCTTTGTAGGTTCCACATCTCAACTGCTGATAGCAAAAGTGAGGTAATTTTAGGCACTGAGAATGAATAATTGCAAATACTTATTCTCTGCTTATGTACTGTGAACACTAAACACCCATTCAGGAGATCTGGCTCCAGCCAGAAATGATGACAAGCATGACAATGATCAGAAATGCATTTGTGGACAGAAGCCCGGTCACTACGTTAACTCCCTCTGTAACTAATGGTCTTGCAATTCCGTAGCTTCAGTGAATCTTAAAATAGGCCTTTCAGAGCATCCTCAAAATAACAGCATCTGGAGAAAAAGATCCTCATTTGCTGCAATACCCAGTGCTTGGCATACGACAGCCTCAGCAACCCAGAAGTCTCCCTGCTTGATGTGTGGCAAGAGTACCTTTCTGCATTATATGCCCATCAACATGGCCTGACCAATGCAGTCAAGACCCATGTGTTTGTCCTACCAGAACATGTGAATATACGTGATAAAAATGAACATTGGGCAGGGCTCAAATGCGCATGAAAAATAAAAATTTTTGCTTCTTGATTAATTTTGTACTCTAATTGTTGCTCCCTCTTCCTTGCATACAGGACTGCTCCTGTGAAGGGGTTACTGGGCTTTTGCCTAGTGCTCAGCAAGGGAAAGTCTGGCAGATGTGCTCTGTGCTGGTTGCTCTCTTCACCATCACTGAGAGATGGAGGCTGGGTGGTGCAGGGTTGTGAGGATAAGGACAAGAAAGACCCTGAAGAATGTCTAGAAAAGGGCATTCATACTGACAAATACAGAGAAAACCCTTTTTTCCTTTCTTCCAGACCTACACTGAATAGAATTAATGCCCTGCAAAATGTCCTGGTAGTTTTTGGGTTTTACTTCATGTGAGCAAATGACAGTGAGTTGGTCTCACCATCATGCTGAGAATACCATGCTATCTCTCTTTCCTCTCCTTCTCCTCATCCCACCTGTCATTTGTTTTGTGGTTTGTTTGTTTTTTGTTTTTTTTTTTCTCTTTCTTGGCCTGGGAGAGTGATCATATTTGGGATATAGATTTCTGGGACCATGAAAAGCAGAAAAAAACTTTAAAAATGTGGATTGGAGTCTCAAAATTCAGAATCTTAAGCTTGGTCAAGGAAGAAAGTCTGGGCAATTAGTGAGTGACAGTGATCTACTCTTTTGAAATTGAGAGCTGTCTTAGTGGAACAGACTGCTTTAAAGCAGGTAAAATGTACCACCTCAGAAACACTTCACTCTGACAGGCATCAGCTCCGTGCAGATTGGTAAACTGGTAAAATCTGCCCATGTTTTCCCTTGTGTTTTTCTTGAGTGCAAGCATTTGTTCTGGTTTTGCTTTAATTAGTCCCTCGTAGTGCCACTCTGACAGACTAAATTAGGTGTCAGTAATAATATACTTTATAAATGCAATCATTTTGTCTGTACAGAAATTCTCCATGATCAGGCTGTGATTGTTTTCCACATCTATTCACTGCATGTAATTATATGATAATCTTCTAGAAATAAACATGAAATAGTGGCTAAATCTTAAACTGTGTCATTTCTCAGTTGTTACTCATGAGATGTGACTGGCCAGCTAGTCCACAGGACAGTAAATCTGCTCATCAGTCAAGTGATAGAAATGTTTAATATGGGGGATAAGGAACAGCAATTAGCAATGCAGTCTATTTAGAGCTCATCTGTTTATTTAGCAGAGCTGATCATAAAGTGCAGATACTGAGAATTTTTGCAAACCTTTTCCTACCTCTGGGTTTCTTTAGCTATGATCTTTACCACGATACCTAAATCCCCTGTACTGTCCATGTGCCCCAGTTAGGGGGCAAATTAAATTTAAGCCAATTCCTGTCATCTGATTGTGTGAGCATTGGGTGAGATACTTGGCATGTTTCAAATTAGAGCCATCATGTGAATCAAAGGTTGAGCATGAGTTCAAGTTGCAAGCTAACACAATGGGTGTCAATTGAGATTTTAAGATCAAAATGGACCTTTAAGATCTTTATAACATCCACCACAGATTTCTTCTGATTGTCCCTATTTGGA
Source organism: Antrostomus carolinensis (assembly GCF_000700745.2). Taxonomy (NCBI): domain Eukaryota; kingdom Metazoa; phylum Chordata; class Aves; order Caprimulgiformes; family Caprimulgidae; genus Antrostomus; species Antrostomus carolinensis. Next base: position 66,297 of record NW_010324377.1, read on the forward strand.
GTCCAACAGACTTCAGCTTTGTCTTCACCAAAGCAGAGCTTATAGACCTGCTCCTGTCTTAACCAGAAGACACCAAGAGACAGAAAGCCCACCATATCCCTTTGCTGATTGTTCTTATCCGAGGTCACCCTTACTGTTAAAAAATTATGTATATTTTGCTGATGAGACAATGGAGAACCACTAGAAAACAGAACAATATTGGATCCCTATTTGTAGCTTGTAAAAAGCACTCCCCCTCCTTTTTACCAAGAAAAAGATGTTGTTTCCTACTTCAACAGATGTTTTGGAGGAAGATGAGGAAAACAATCTTGTTCCTAACCAAAATCCTCTTTCTGGTTAGATTTTCCTGTAGATGACAATACAAAAGGTGGAAGTGATCACCATGTACTCGGACTTCTCTGTGCCATTTCAGACAGAGATGCAATGTAAGAAGAAGAGGACCATGTGCTTTTCATCAGTAAGTTTCATAGGAAAGCATTCTCTCTTTCTCTTCATACTTAATATACTTTGAATTCAGAAATTTGCACACAGAATTTAGAAAATTCTGGGTAAATAGCAAGTCAAACCAGTAGTTTTTATCTATTTTCTTTTTCTTTTTGATCCTTGTAAAAAGCAGAGCTATATCTTTTTCTGTGTTCATGGGGCTTTTTTTGCTTTAAAACCAAATTCAATACTGCAGGGAAATAAGACAAGAGTCACATTTTTTTCTCATATTTTTGTATGTCTTGTTCTCAAATTTGCTGCTTATGACACCATAGGAAAATATTCTATATGAATGGGAACTCTGTAGAAATAACAGACTTAAATTTGTCTAGTGGGCTGTTACCTGAAGAGACAGAAAATCTTATTGTAGCTTCTCAGTGGTGGCCACATTCTCAATAATGAAACATGAAGAACAATTTTCTTACCTTGCATTTATACAAATGTTAACAGTAGAATAATGAGAAACTTAAGAAAACTTCCCAAGCAAGACTTCTAACCATTCTTCAAGCCTCCCAGGAATCAAGGTGCTTTGCAGATCAATGCCATTGTTATATGAATGAGAGGACTTTTGAACACCATCAGATATAGGGGTAGTCTATGGTTTGTGGCAGAGTCTATTGGAAATGAGTATCCCTTATCCCTGTGTGACTTCCTATGCTTTTCAAAGGGTGTAGTTTGAGAGGTGTTTGGGATTCAGCATTTATGATAGAATTTGTAACAAAACTCAGCATGTGAACTGCAAGAAGGTATTTTAAGTAGTTTGAGAAAGAGTCAGAAACTGGTTTAAAAAGCATTTCCTGAAGGTACAATCACTTCTGGCACCAGAGTAGAAACACTTATGCATATTTCTGCACCCTGGAGCAATTTTAAAGAATGTAGCTAATGTTAAATCTGAACTCAAAGGGCTTTAATTTTTCTATTTGATGGGGAGCACTCATTATGCAAATAAGATAGCCTTTGGGCAGCTGTCTATTTTCTAAAGTTTTTTTTCTTTTTTGGAAGGATGCTATTTTAAAATGGAAATTTCCACACTAAAGTTACCTTTTTAGTCACAGCTTTTCAGTGTGCCTGGAAAATATGGAGTGGAACTCAATCAGATACGAGCATGATTGATTGGTAAAACGCCATCCTGACATGAAAGGAGCCTTGTTTCAGTTCAGCACTGTCAGTGTTGTAACTCCTGCTTGACAGGGAAATTGCAGCAACCTCCCTTTCTTTTTGACCTCATGGCACAGGTAAAAAGTCCTTGGTTATGTCCACAGCTGACCTCTGATGGCTGTCTAAATCCCATAATTCTTCTTGACCTATCTCCACACTCTTGGTTTTTGGGGCAGGGACACTTTGGGTTAGAACATCCTCAGGGTTAAATGGATAGCTAATCTCTGTACTCCACTTTATAGTACCTCGCTGTCCTCCTGGCATTTGATGTTTTAGAAGGGACCTCAGTCCAGTCTTTCTGGCCATCATTTCCCATGTAGCACTGCCATGGGGATGGGTGGGAGACATGGCTCTGTGAGAGGTAAGTGGACATTTTGGCCTATGCTATCCTCCAGTTTTCCCATCTGATGGATCCCACGGCTTTCCTGAATGAGGATATGCATCCAGGGAGGCTTTATATTTGTGATTACATCAGGTAAGAGCACAGTGTTTGGTAGCAAGGACCTTCTTCACCACCAGCAAAGTCAAAGAATTAGTCAGAAGAGAATCTGAGTGCATATCCTGCACTTGTGTAACTCACATGTCATGACCAAAGCCAGTGGAGTGAGAATATTTTATATCTGTAGAGTTTTTTTTCTTCTGCTGATACTTTTCTTCTTCCAGCACTGATGTCTCAAAAGTCTTATGGAGGGTTCAGGGTTTTTGACCCTCATGACCACCTCAAAGTCTAGGAGCCTTTAAGAATCAGGCTTTAACTTTTGGGGAAAAGACAGGCCATAAGGAGCATCAAAAACTGAAAACCAAGAAAAATCTTTTAGTAACTTATTTTAACTTATTCCCCATTCACTGCTCTGTCTCAGAACATGGAGGCAAGAATCTGGACTTTCATCTCCAGGAGCGCAGTGAGGGTCTGGAGCAACCTCTCTTCTCTGGCAACACTGGTGGAAAAGAACCAGCCTCCCTTTTACACTGCTTCTTGTTTAGATAAAATTGTAAATTATCTGACTTGGTACCTATGGTACATTCAGATATTCCTCCCCACCTCTGATTTTCCTTACCGATAGCCCTCATTTCTCATGCTGGGCTGGTGGCAAAACATCTGCCTCCCAACATCCAAAAGGGATTTGTTGTTCAGTGTTAAGGAGAGCTTTCCTTGTTGAGTTTGGCTTGCTTAATTAAGTAACAGTTTGTGAAATGCTTTGGATCCATCTGGAGGGAAGTTCCTCCTGAAATGAAGCTCATTATCCTAACAACGCAAACCGATCTGGGTGAACAAGGGCTGGGGGACCAAACCTTGCCTATAAGGAAGATGCATGACAGAAGATGGGCTTGCTGAGGGGAAAGCAGGTGCCTCTTGTAGGTTGAGTGGGAGCTCTGCTCTCCTGGGGAGGGGAGCAACAGCAGTGTAAGTG
>NW_010324379.1:0-1301 GCF_000700745.2 Antrostomus carolinensis
CTGCTCTGTCGAGAGGTGAAAAGCTTATTTTAAACCCTGGTCCCAAAGCCTTGAGATAGACTCACACAGCTAAGAGGAAAGGAGTCGGGGGGAGTGGGGGGATCCCCGCGCCTCTTTTCTGCCTCTCTATTATCTTCCCATTAGATGTTGTTTTAGGAGGAAGTGCTCCAGAAGTGCAAAGACGCGGCGAGTTGCTCAGAGAATTGCTGGGTGCAATAAACGTGAGGCTCCTGGTGCTCCCTTTAAAGGCCAGCTTGGGAGATTTGTGCTTATTGCTGAGGCGCATTTAATGCACCTTTTGTGAGATGGGATTGTTTTGATCTCTGCTTCCTTTTTAACCTTTCTCTGTGAGGTATTCAAGCCTGCACTTTCGTGCGGCTCTTTCCAGTGTTGCTCCAAGGAGTCTGATTCGGTGGAGGGACCCAAGACATGAATGAAACTTCAACTTTAAGGGCCTGCGGAGAGACAAAACTGAGGCCGGGGCTTCACAAGTGATTGCTTTAAAAAAAAATCCAATCTACACAAAGAGGCAGCTGGCTGCTTTAATGAAAACTGCTTAAAGCTGCAAGAACCGCAGCCTCAGGGATGTATTTGTAAGATGACTCAAAAGCTACACTTTCAAGTTGCTTCTCCTCGGGGTAGATATAGCAAACACATTTAACTAAGAAATCTAAACAAAAAGGACAGAAATTGATAACTTTGATTGCCCAAGCTCACATTACCCATTGAAATTAACATCCGCCGTCTAAATAGATTTCTCCACCTATCTCTAGAGGAAAGAAAACCTCTCTCCCTGCATATATAGAAATACATACACGTATGTGTAATATCGTATACATTTTTGCCCTGCTAGAATACTGATTATCCCAGAAGATAGAAAGGTGTAGTTGGGGGCTGGGGAGGGGAAGTTCCTGTAAAGTTTGTATTAATGTTCATTTCCAGCATTCCCCGCAACTCTATTCTTCCGGCCACTTCATTCATCTGAGACTCTGCTATTTTATCTGCACCACTGTTTAAACTAGTAGGATATAATGTTCTAAGTTGAGTATTTGAAATTAAATTATTTGAATTCACGGATATTAATCTTTTCCCTTCATCCTCCGGTTCTGAATCTTGTCATTAAAAATGATCCACCCTTTGTAGTCCGCAAGTGAATATTTTATAGACAGATACCGCTATGAAGACTTCTAACACAACGTCAACCAGTCAGACTTAGCTGTTGCAGGGATTACTTTGAGTAATTTATCAAAGGCAGGCTGCTAAATTTTGAGTGGTGAATATGAGGCCTTGAGAGGCGGGGG
>NW_010324380.1:0-292 GCF_000700745.2 Antrostomus carolinensis
GGTGCCCACAGGCGAGCAGGCAGGATTTTGGGAGGGGGAATGCAGTACCCCTGCCTCAGAGGATGCCTCTGGCCGCCCTGCTCCCTGAGAGATGCTGTTTTCATGAATAAAGAATGAGGGAGGAAGCTCAGAGCAGGTGCCCTGGCTCCCCGGGGGTCTGGCCCGGCTTCCAGTGGCCCCAGCAGAAGTAGGGGAAAGAGGCAGCGGTAACGGCTGAGACACGAGAGCTGGACCCTCCTGCTGTCAGCGGGGACACGAACTAGCAGAGGGATTCTTTTCCCTTTGGTGCTGA
>NW_010324380.1:421-2154 GCF_000700745.2 Antrostomus carolinensis
CGTCCAGCTCCCAGCGAGCTGAGGCTCTTCCAAGGGTGGGCTGGGGCCGCAGCCCCCAGGAGCACAGCGGGGCAGTGTGGAGGGACGAGCTCCGGCTGCAGAGAAGCACCTGCTCCTTCACGCCCTGACACGTTCTTGGGTTTCTTTGGGGGTTCGGATTTGGGGGTTCAGAGGGAACATCTGCTTTGCTGCAGCCGGGAGGTTGCGATGGGTCTGTCAGAGTGACTCTGCCAGTGGGATGCTCTAGCAGAGCCCCCGGCCAGAGCTGATACCTGGCACGGACGGGCAGGCTCCTGCCTGAAACCTGGCTCAGCCCTGCCATGGTGTGTGTTGTGCCCAGAGGGACCTGCCAGCCTTGCCACCCACAAGATGGGCAGAAAAGAAGCCTGTGCAGCCTGGATGCGGGTGAACCAGGGTCCTGAGCAGGCTGTGGGGTCCCAGGCTCTGCAGAAACAAGGAAATCCCAGGGCTGGTCCACAGTCGGGGGCCATAAAAAAGAAAGTGGGTGTTGAGCCCCCTTGTCTGCCCAGGCTCCACAGGCTGACTCTGAACCCATGAGGGATGCCAGCTGCTTTATCCCCCAGCCTGTTTCATGGTTAAAGCCGAATGTCTTTTCCTTTCCTGCAATTCCCAGAGGCTCTGAAGGTGACACCAGCAAGGCAAGAGCTGGGACCAGGCACTGGTACCTGCCATGTCACATCCCTGGTGTGTACAGCTGGGCTGGGAGTGACACAGTCCTGCCGGTGGCTTTCTGGGAAGATCTTCCCAGTGTCCCCCAGCCCTGTTTGGCCACCAAATCCCCCCCATTATTTTCTCCATGCCGTGTGGAAGTGCTGATCTCCCTCTGCATGGGTTCACTGCAGCCTCTGCCCTCTCTCTGTCCCCAGCCGTGCGTGCCGACCGGATGCGTGGAGGGAGGAACAAGTTTGGACCCATGTACAAGCGGGACCGTGCCTTAAAGCAGCAGAAGAAAGCTCTGATCCGTGCCAACGGCTTCAAGCTGGAGACCGTGCCTCAGATCATGTCCCCAGTGCAGAACGACTACAGCCTGTCCTCCACCATCCACAGCATCCACGCCATGTCCAAGACCTTGCCGCCCAACCCCGCTGCCCTGACGCCCGTCGACTACGAGCGCAGCCCCTACGGGACACCCTCCCTGGGAATGACTGTGCCCAGCCACGTGCCGCTCGCCGGCTACCACTATCCCTCCTTCCCCAACCGCACCATCAAGTCCGAGTACCCGGACCACTACACAAACGCGCACGAGTCCGTTCCCGCCTACGTGTACCCAGAGACCTACCCCAACAGCTCCCCTCCCGACATCCCCGAGGTCATCCTGAAGCTGCTGCAGCTGGAGCCGGACGAGGCCCACGTGAAGGCACGGATCCTGGCCTGCCTGCAGCAAGAGCAAGGCAAAGGCCGGCATGAGAAGCTCAGCACCTTCGGCCTCATGTGCAAGATGGCCGACCAGACCCTCTTCTCCATCGTGGAGTGGGCACGGAGCTGCATCTTCTTCAAGGAGCTGGAGGTAGGAGCCTGGGCTGGGTGGAGGCGGGTAGGACTGGGGATGAAATGCTGTGAGGATGGGATGCTGTAATGGGCAGAACTGGGGCTGCAATGCCATGAGGACAGAGCAACACTCGTGGGCATGAGCTCAGGGCCACCAGCACTGCAGGTGTGTTGGTGCATCCCCGTCCCACTCCCGACTCCCTGCACGGCAGGGCTGGAGGCAC
>NW_010324380.1:2208-2858 GCF_000700745.2 Antrostomus carolinensis
CAATTCCTGCTTTCGCCGTGCGGCTAATGATTTCAGATTCATCACGGCGGGGGCAGGTGTGGAGGCAATCGCCGGCAGAGTGACTGCGCTGTCAAGCTCAAGATATAATTGAAAAATGTAACGTTGAGGAATTATAGTTGAGACAATTCTCTCCTCTGCCTTTAGGAGGAAAATCGATGCTGTCAGGTGGGTGCCTATTAGCACCCAGCAGCCGGGGCAGAAAAAAAACCCCCAAAGCCTCATCCAGAGCCACTTCTGCTGCCAGCATGAGCGTGGCCGGCTGGGGGACGTGGCGCTGACCCCTGTCCTGCCAGGCTGTCCCATCTCACAGACCCCCCCAAACACTTACAGCAGCCAAGGGGTGGATTAGCAGGGGTGGGGCAGCCTCTGCCATCCTGCAAACCTTGCCAAGCTTTCAGGAGTCTTCCATTTGTGTCCTGGGCTGACCTAAGATCCCAAACTGGTGCAAAAATGGGAGAGAAAATTTTGCAACGGGGTGGCTGGGAGACCTGGGTACCTTCCAGTGCTCTTAGCGTGAGGCTCTGCTACCCGGATCCTGTCAAAATCACCTTCCTCCTGTGGTGCTGTGGGGACCGTGCCCCGGGACAGGGCCAGGCTCTTCCACGTGCCCACCCTGCAGGGTGCCATGG